>NW_005841844.1:1204439-1216231 GCF_000455745.1 Alligator sinensis
AGGCTGAACAGGGTCAGGTCCCTTAGCCTCTCTTTGTAGGGCCTGCCCTGCTGCCCCCTGATCATGAAGGAGGCCCTCCTCTGGACCCTCTCCATGTTGTCCACATCCCTCTTGAAGTGCGGCGCCCAGAACTGGACACAGTACTCCAACTGCGGCCTGACCAGTGTTGCATAGAGGGGGAGGATCACCTCCTTGGACCTGCTTGAGATGCATCTGTGGATGCATCCCTTCTTGCTACCCTCCTCCCTAGTCATTTATCCAAGTTTCCACTTCTTGTAAGCTTCCTTTTTGTGTTTTAGCTCACTGAAGAGGTCCCTACTAAGCCAAGCTGGTCTTCTGCCATACTTGCTAGTCTTCCTGTGCATCGGGATGGTTTGTTCCTGCAATCTCAGTAAGGTTTCTTTAAAATACAGCCAGCTTTCCTGGACTCCTTTCCCCCTCAGACTGGCCTCCCGGGGGATCCTGCCCATCAGTTCTCTGAATGAGTCGAAGTCTGCTTTTCTGAAGTCCAAGGTTCTTACTTTGCTGATATCCTTCCTTCCTTTCCTCAGGATCCTGAACTCAATCATCTCATGGTCTCTGCTGCCCAAGTTGCCATCCACTACAACATTGCCCACCAATTCTTCCCTGTTTGTGAGCAGCAGGTCAAGAAGAGCATGGCCCCTAGTTGGCTGCTCTAACACTTGCACCGGGAAGTTGTGCCCAACACTCTCCAAAAATTTCCTAGATTGCTTGCACACTGCTGTATTGCCCTCCCAAGCAGATGTCAGGGTGACTGAAGTACCCCATGAGAACCAGGGCCTGTGATCTGGAAACTTCTCCTGGCCGTGTGAAGAAAGCTTCATCCACCTGGTCTGATGGTCTGTAGTACACACCCACGACATCACCTTGTTGCTCTCCCCTCTGACCCTAACCCAGAGACTCTCAACAGGCCTATCTCCAGTTTCATACTGGAGCTCTGAGCAATCATATGGATCTTTTACATACAATGCAACTCCTCCTCCTCTTCTCCCCTGTCCATCCTTCCTAAACAGTTTATACCCATCTATGACAGTGCTCCAGTCATGTGAGTTATCTGTTATTCCAATCACGTCATATTTCCGTGACTGTGTGAAGACTTCCAATGCATCCTACTTGTTTCCCAGACTCTGTGCATTCATGTACAGACACCGGAGGTAACTAGCCAATTGCCCTACTTTCTCAGGAAGAATAAGAACCCCTCTCCTGTTGCCCCCTCCTGCTTGTGCTTCTCCAAGTCACCCACTTCCCCACTTATCTCAGGGCTTTGGTCTCTATCCCCCAGCGAACATAATTCAAAACTCTCCTCACTATGTTAGCGAGCCTGTCTGCAAAGATGCTCTTCCCTCTCTTCATCAGGTGGATCCTGTCTCTTCCTAGTAAACCTTCTTCCTGGAACAACATCCCATAGTCCAGGAAACCAAAGCCCTGCTGGTGACACCATCTGCACAGCTGGGCACTGATCTGCAGGATGCAACTGCTCCTGCCCAAGTCTTTCCCCTTGACTGGAAGGATCGAGGAGAACATTGTCTGAGCCTCCGTGCCCTTCCCCCTCACACCCAGAGTCATTTTGATCTGCTCAGAGTCACCCCTGGCAGGATCATTGATGCCCGCATGAATGACAAACAAGCAGAGCTCCCAGCAGCAGATCTGCTGGCCTGACCAGAGACAACAGTTCGGGCCAGAAGATGGATGCCTCCCTCCCCCACAGAAGCGATTCTCCAACCATCACCACCTGTCACTTCCTCTTGAGGGCAGTGGTCTCGATCCTCCCAACCTTGGAGAGGCCTGGCCTGGCCTTTTCCACCTGTGGAACATGCTCCTTCTCCTCTGTTCCTAGGGCTCCATATCTGTTCTCATACAAACGGCTGCAGGTAGAGATGAAGACTTCTGATCGCTGCCAGAAGTCACAACCTTCCAGCTTCCACCTTCCTGGGAATCCACATCCACCTCCTTCCCTAGAGCTGCCTCAGGTAGTCTTTCCTCTGCAGTCCAGAGTTCTCCTCCAGCATTGAATCTATGAAGTCCTTATGGAGGAGGACGCTTCTGAGCCTTGCCACCTCCTCCTGTAGCTCCCTTGCATGCTCCCTGAGGGACACTACAAGGAGGTGCAACTTGCATCACAGGCACTCCTCCACCTGGCCATCACTGGAAGGAACCTGAAAACTGCAGTCACCTCAGCACCAAACCAGGACCTGGGTGGAAGCCTTGATGGTGAGTGGTCCTGCCTGGACAGAAACCTCACAGGGGCAAGCAGAGGAAGAGCTGGCAGTGGCAGTGGCTCTGGCATTGTGACATCCTCCAGCCATTTCTCTGGGTCTCTTATTCCCCAGCAATTTTTCCTGTAAGCTGGTCTGTTTGCTGTTCCTTGGTCCCAAAAGATTCCCTTTTCCCTGCTTCCACTCACAAAGCTTACAGTGAAGAAAGGTGAGAGAGAGTTTCCAGACAAACTCTCTAGTAAACTACCCCACACTTGGGACTTAAAGGGGCTTAAGTATTGGTCTAACTGCTGAGTTTCAGCTACTTAAGCTAAGTATATGAAGGTTAGCTACTCTTAATTAAAGAAAGAACTTACCTTAAAGGCCCCCCTGCAAAGAGGGGGGCTTAAACTGACCTGCAAACTTCTTGCAAACTGCCCTGTTTGCTCACTCCCTAGCTGCTCTGGGAGTTTCCTTTTATACCTTGCTGGGCCTGGCTCTGCGGGTTTATTAGGGCTTTTGTTAGACACAGGAAGCAATCAATCAGCTACTAGCACTCAGGCTGCTCAGAGCACAAGCCCAAAACACACAGCCCACCAAACAAGCACTTAGCCGGCCAAACACACAGGCAGCCCTGGATCACTTATCTTCCCAGGGCAGGATCTTGCACCTGGTGCCCAGCTTCTCTTCCTCTTCCCATTCCTCCTCTTGCTCCCAGCCAACTGCTTGCAAACTGCCCTGTTTGCTGTCCCTGTTCACTTGCTCCTCCTATCAGCTGATGAGTTATTGAACCAACACCTCCCCCCACTGGCATGCCCTAACCATCCTAGTATGGAGCACACTCTACCAGAGAGGGTGTCTCCTGGACACCTGCCCATTCTTTTCCCATTTCACGGTGTCCCCATGGTACCTTCTCCACCTATGCACTTGGAAAGTCCAAGGGCCACTATCTATTTTCCAGTCACCTCTTTTCTCTCCATTTCATTCTCATCACTTCTTCTCTTCCTCCATGGCACACTGCCCTACCATATGGTTCTTGGCCACCTTGCTTCCTGCACCCTGACCTGTTCAATTCCTATGCTGCTGGTAGCTCCTGGGTGCCTCAAGTACCTTCAGGCAGCTCCCAGTTCTTCCTATCTTATGGTCCCATAGTAGAAGTAGCTGCGCTGGTTCTTCTGTTTACAGCCACCTCTAGGTCCCTTCTGGATTCTTGGCAATGAAGGTCTAGCAGGAACAGCTGGACACTACAGAGATAGAGCATGTAAGCACTCCTTAGGGGCTTTGCCCTGGGCTACCATGTCCATGGACACCGCTTGAGAACCACTGCCCAATTTGTAATGAACTGGCTGGTGAGCATATGCCTCACTGCTGACTCTTGGGTAAAATTAAAATTCTTCACATAGCAATGGCTTCTACTCTGGAGGTTGAGTGCTAGGAGTTCTAGCCCCACTGCTGCTATAAAGTTCTGGCTGTGCACAATGTGTAATGGAAGTGTTCACCAGTCAGTGAGGATTTCTTGCAGTGGCTGTCAAATCTATATGATCGTAGCATTGTTCAGGAAAGGGGCTGGGGCTCTGGATCACAATGGCATGTACAGCAGCGTTCCATAGCAACTGTGCTTTGAAAGCAAGAGAGATAAACATGTGGGGGAAGAGGGGGAAATTCCTATCACATCCAACCCAGAGCCCTTTCCAATGGGGTTCCAGTGCAGGGGGGCAAATGGAGATACTGGAGTAAGAATGTTTGAGGGCAGATACATTTATGCTCAAAAGTGGTGTCCGCAACCCACCATGTGACAGCTCAGCTTGGGAAGTCAAACCCCAGCTGTCAGCCTGATGGCAGCAATTAAATGAAATATTGATTGAGGAATTGTTGTCTGCAGGGTTTAAAGATAAGATCGATGGAGACCAAAAGGTTTAGGCTCCGTTTACTAATTAGCTGAGAACAGGGGAGGGGAATACTGCCTGGGCCATAAATAGGTGGAGAGGTCGAATGCAGCAGCAATGAATGCTCCAGGCTGCTGCTTACACCCCTTCTGCTTCCCTGCCGTGAGGGCTCTCTTGCACCCCTGTTGACATTAATCCATTTGCATCGTTGCTGTGTGGGTGCAAGGATCCCCATGCCAGGCACGTTCCAGTCCTCTAAATCACCAGTGGAAATGTGAGGGATAATGGGGCTGAGCAGGTCTGGCTGGCTGGGGTGGCTCCTTGGTGCCAGGCTGTCTGGAGGCTGTTTGCATGTACTGCTCAGAAATATTTTCTGTGGCTCCTCTGAAGATGGGGATATGAGTGTCTCAGAATGAAAAAAAAAAGGAAAGGGTTTTAATAGCACGTCATTACGGGCCAAAATGTGTCTATTTCTTAGATCCTTGCATTAGTTACAGCTTCCTGTAAACCCAAACATATTTCTTGTCCGCAGCTGAATCAAGCCCAGTAATATGAAGTAGTCTAATGCAACAAAGGACATCTATTTTAGAGTCTTTAATTGCGTTTGACTTCTTTCTGTTGAGCTAAATCAGGGAAACAGTGTGGAAAGGTCGTTGGTTCTGTGTGATATTTTTCTGCTCCCAGCCAGACACTGATGTCCTTTAACATAGTAAATGGTGCAAATGAACGGAAAGGCTTGTGTGCTTGTGGTCTGCACTGCGAACATGTCAGGACATCACTCTCCTCTCGCCTCCACGAGAGCCCGCCACAGGGTAAATCAATGTCTCCAGTGCAGTGTTGCTGATTTACACCAGCCGAGGAGCTCTTTCCTGCTCTCTTATCCCATGGGGAGGTGTTGACATTGGTGGAAATTCTATGCTGAGAACAAGATCTGTTTGTATGGTGGGAGTCGGGGGGGAGTCAGGGTGTATCTACGTTGCCTCTGTCTACACCCAGCAGCACAAGCAAAAAGTATGTCCCACCCAATAATATCCACTCTGTGCATGCTAGATCCTGGATATGAGGCAGTGTAGCTGTCTAAGGGAGGCCTTGAGTGAGCACCAATAAGCTTTTCTGAGACTGAAAGACTAGGAGCAGCACTGGGGCACATGCTCAGAACCACTCTAAGGTGGCTGCATTGCTTAATTTCTGGTATATGGAGCATACAGGTGTGTAGGGAACATCATAGTGGTGCACCCAGAATTGCCACAGAGGCAGGGTGGATGTGTCTGGAGAGATGGGAATGCCTGCTGGTACAGTGGATCCAGCCTTGTTGCTGTAGGACCTCAGTGTGCGAGACAAGCCAAGTACAACATGTGCTGCATGTCACACAGATCAGCCGTCACTGTGGGGATTAAAATGCCGGGGGTGATGTGCAGGAGTAACGACATGGAATGGAGCCTGCCCGGCTCACCTCACTCACCCAGGGCAGTGGCCAGAAAGAACTTTGCTTCAGCCGGCGCTGCCCTCTGCTGCAGCTAACCACAAGGAATCGAGGGGCCATCTGCATAATGCATTAATGGCTGTGGTCTGAACCGCCCAGCTATAACACACATTGCAATCAACCTGCTAGCGCACAGGAGAGTGAAAAGCACTTTCAAATGGCTGGAAACACCAGCTGTCAGGAGGCAGAACTACCCTGCCAGGAGGTGGCATGGACAAGATGGAGAGAGAAGATCAAAGGCTCTTCTTAGCTTCCAGGAATTTTACACTGCTGGGACTCCACTGCTAGAAGTGAGGTTACCTCTAATTTACTCAAGCACCATGTGAAATCAGAATTAGATCCCCCAGGCTTTGACTTTATAGAGCTTTTGTCTGGCTCAGGTAGCAGTGAGTCCCAGGGCTGGGGGCTTGCATATACCATGCCTATGCCCTGCAGGCGTACACCAAACCAGAAATACAGCAGTGAGGCTGCCCCAGTTCTACCCCACTGCACTGCTTCTCTTTGCCCCTTAGTCTGTGGTGGGCATATCACTGGGACTGGGATGAGCCCATGGCATCCTGTGATATGGGATACCACCTTTTGTCTATTTCCTGGCCCCTAGAGATGGGCATGAGAAATATAGCAATCCTGCTCCACTCTGGGTCAAGTCCTTGTTACAATTGGATTCTGGGCAGTTATGATGGCTGGGGCAAGGGGAACATGGGGCCAGAGCAAGCACCGAAGTGTAGCATCACCTTGGGCACTGGGTCAGACGTGTTGGGACTCTGCCAGGATTCTCACGGCTGCGTGGCTTCGCTCATGGCAGTGATGGGGACACCCCCCGCAAGCATAGCAACAGAGGAGAACCCCAGGAGGGGATCTGCCTCTCCAACCTGCTTCTCAGGGAGTATTTTTACAGCAGGGAATGACAACGGCACAAATTATTTACAGAAGTCTTAATCTAGGCACACTCCCAGGAAGACTTTAATGCATAGTTTCCCGGGCCAAAGTATAGGAAACTTCCCAACAGGCAACCCAGCAAGGTATATTCTTATAGTGATGGAACAGGGGGAAATATTAACATTCATAGCTCTCCATGAATGGGAATAGCAGTTGTAAATCCCAGCCATGGATAGAAGTAACCGTTTCAAGTATTCCTGGAGTCTGGAAATATAAGAGATTATGGGTTTTGAAGTAGCCACCAGAGGGCACTCCAGCTGCCCTACAAATGAGATAAAGGGATTGAAACTGATAAGGGAAATAATCATTTGCAATGTTATAAAAAGGCAACAAGAGATCAAAGTGGATTCCCTAGAGAACATGGTATTCTCCACGCACACAAACTCACAAACAGTATGGATTTAGGAGGTTATTTTTCCATTCATAAAAATACAGATCCCTTATTAGAATGGCACTGTTAAGATTAATGATCTCTAAATGTCGCCCATTCTGTTATTTTTCTTTTAACCAGACATCGAGATCTGGTGAAACTGACTGTAGGCAGGGCTATGCCATGGTTAAAAACACAGCTTCTCTGCTGCAAAGACAAGAGAAAGGGAAGGATTCCTCTCTTAACTTCTGCAAATGCATGGATGTTAGAAGGGCCTTCAGCTCTGTCTGTCAGCACCATGCATGTGGAAAGGTAGGCTCTAGAACGACCTCTATGGAGAATGGAAATCAGGATTTTTTTTACTAGGAGGAAAGGAAGGAAACTGTTGCTAGAGAACAGGGCAAGGTGTTTGCAAACCAAAGGAAAAACACATTCATTGCCCTACACTACTGATGGAATTCTTGTGCGTATGTATTTTGACAACTGTTTTGTTCTTTTAACAAGCAAGCTGACCAATATAAGATGGTACCTATTTCTGAGGCTACATGTTTCTCCAACATGAGAACAACCCCCACTGGTTTGTGCCTGATGTTAAGGTAGATACCATACACAGCTGAAAAAGGAAGGAAGGATGGAGCCTTGCCAAGGCCAATGCATGCAACAACCCAGATTCCATGCAACGCTCATCTCAGAGAAGTGAGTAGCACCAGCTCAGTGAACTGGGAGCTTGCTGGGAGTTTCCTTTCTTGTATTTTGCCTAGATAAGTGCCAAAGGAGCAAGATTCTGTTTGCTCAAACTATAGGAAGCGGGAAAGCATGCGACTGGCGAAAGAAATTCTAATGGGAACACTGGGCCAGTGGGCTGCATATCTCTAGAAGCACTGGTACCAGTGGTAAGGCTCTTGTCCAGTTAACTGCAAGACTTGCTATAAAGGAAGAATATCACTCTGGTGCTAAGTTAGCTAGCAGAGGGAAATCCAGCAGTGCCAGAAGCAGATCAGAAAGTAAAGCAAAACTCACCCTATGCCTATATGTACAGGAAACCCATGGTATTTTCCACATACAAATGTTATTGCTCAATCCTAACCGCAGCCAAACCTAATTTCAAACAGTGCCTGGGTAAAGAAGAAATGTATTTATGTAATAAGCCTGCAGCTTAGTGTTTGAGGTGTGTTCCTGTCCATATCCAATCTGTACGGGACATGAGTCTATTCCAGACCTTAATACAAGGCCTAGCTCAAGCTGTAACCATGCTCAATGTCAGTTACTGAGTTCTCTGGTTTAGTAACTTCCACATCCCAGGTACTAAACTCATCTTCTTCCACATCATCTATTTGTTCAAAAGTAAAAGCAAAGCAAGAAAGTGACAGCAATCTGATTGTTGTTCAGCACGAAGTGGCTGGGCTGACCTGATGGGACAAATACTCTGAACATCCAGAGCCTCGTGGGCAATATTCCAGAAGGATTATTTTTGCAATCCCTTGAAAAACAGTGTGGGCATTACCACTACTAGCAGGCAGTCTAGTACTTCTAAGGTTTCTATGGTCTACTGAGAGAGAGGAATCCTAGGTCTTATACCTAGCTCTCCTGCTAACTTGCTGTGTCACCTTATGCAAGTCAGTTCGCCTTTCTGTGCTCCAGTTCCCTGATCTGTAAAATGGGGCTGTGGCTATATACTGCACCTAGAAAAGTTGTGCTATCTCCAAAATTGCAAGTTTTAACAGCAGGTTAGACACACAGCTGAATGGAATGGTTTAGACAGGGATGGTTCTTCCTGGAGCAAGTGGTTTAGAGTAGAACCTCTTGAGGTCTTTTCCAGTTCTATTTTTCAATTACTTTATTATTACGTGTCTAGAGCCAGGGATTTTGTTTCCTTTCCTGCCCAGCCCTGGTACAGGTCCACTGCCAAATTTATAACAAGAATTCTTATTTTAAAGATTGTGATTTATCCTTCACTACCAGAATGTTCTACCGCAGGCAGGACTTGCACTATACCCTTCATATTCAGTCCATTTTACTTTCAGATGAATATATGAATACATAGTTGGGGATGGTCCTGCTTTGAGCAGGGGGCTGGACTAGATGAACTCCTTGAGGTTTCCTCCAACTTAATTTTCTATGATTCTATGATTCCATATGCCCTGCATGCAGTGCACCCCATCTCAGACTACTCAAACTCCAATGACTGCATTACTATTTGTATTCCAGAAATGCCTAGCAGCCTGCTGTACAAACTCATAGTGAGAGAGGCAGTTGCTGCCCCAAGAAAAAGAACTGACAAGACATACTCGGTGTGAAAGACGCATCCAAAGTCACACAGCAGATCAGTGGCCGTGATGGGAATGGAACCCCAAAGTCCTGACACCAAGGCATTTCTATAATTTCTGTAGCTAGATCTCTTCTTTGCTCAATAAAAGAGCTCAGGGATGGAGCTGAGCAAATAACTGATTTTCCTGTTCACTGGCTGGTGTAAAAAATGGGAGAGGAAATAGGATCATAGGAAAGTAGAGCTGAAAGGGACCTCACAAAGTCATGAAGTCCAACCCCCTGCTCAAGGCAGGATCATCGTGACTAAACCATCCCAACCAAGTGTCTGCTCAACCTTCTCTTGAAAATGTACAGTGTGGAAACACCACCATTTATCTAGGTAGCTTATTCTGATGCCTGAGCCCTCCCTTCCCACACCCCCACCACAGTCAGAAAGAGTTTCCTTATCTGGAACATAAATTTCCTCTGCTGCAGCTTAAGGCCATTGCTCTAAGACCTATGTACTATGGCCACAGAGAACAACCCATCTCCATCCTTCCTGTGCCCTTCCTATGCTCAACTACAATTATCTCTTGTTCATATCTCTGATTCATTAGACTACAGTGTAGCCTTCTAATGTGGCCAGAGCAAGGAACGGTTTAGCTCACAGATGTCACATTTGGAACAATCACATCCGCCCTCTAATCTGATCCCCTGCATCACTCTATATAGGTTTCATGCTGCCGCCAATTCCATCCTTGTAACTGTGCTAACTTCAGTGTAATCACATGGTTCTGGCTGAGGACAGCTTTATGTTTTACCTTTCCTTCTGGTGCCACTGCAGCAAAAATACCTCTGTTCCACTACTCAGGAAGCCAATTCCACTGGCTAATTGTTCTCACTGTTCCAAACTTTCCCTTAATGCCTGAACTTCCCCTTCCTTAGATTCAGGTCATTGCACCTTGTCCTATCATCTTCGGAGGCTGTGAATAATTCACACCCTTCGTTTAGGTTGTTACCTTGAAGGTATTTATAGCTTGTGATCATTTCTCCCTGGAGAATTCCCTTTTCTAGACTATATAAATTGAGCTGCCTCAGTCTCTCCTTGCTAATCTCTGTATTATCTTTGCTGACCTTTTGCATTTTGTTTAGTGTTTCTATACCCTTCTTTAACTGCAGGAACAAGAACTCTAGTCAGCATTCCACATGTGCTTCCCCCAGGGCTACCTGAAGGGGCTGCAGCCCCTTTACTTTTATATCATGCAAAACCTAAATCATTCACACACCTTCTTTCACTGAAGTCAATGAGACTGTTTAGTTGAGGAGATACAACTCCCCTGAGTAACAGTGTGTAGGATCAGGTTCACAGCTTACACATTCTGATTATAGGGTGCATCATTGCTATGGTACCAGAGATCCTTGTCAAGGAAAGGATTTTTTTCCCTCAAAAATACAACATTGCCTGAATGGTATGGTAACACCAAAAAAATATTTAAAGCTATTTATTTATTAAGTTACATCACCACCCCTGAGTCTGCCTCACCTGCCTTCCCCAGAGTTTTGAAGACTTGAGGTTCAAAAGTGAAGTGCAAAATATAGACTAGAGAATTTCCTACAGTGATTCCTACAGTCATACCTTGGGGTTGAACAGGAGCATATAACTCAGAGGGAGATCCAATGTATTCCCAACTAACATCGCAGCATGGACCAGCCAATTCTACTGCCGAGGCTTAAAATGCACAGGTTGAGGCGACGTGTGGGGGGGCACATGCCCCTGTCCCCAAGATTGACCACCACCAAAGCTGCTGCCCCCCCACCCTTGCTGACACGGCCAGTGGCAGCTGTGGGCAGTCCCCACTTGCCGCTTGCCACCCTCCCTGCCCCCCTGCCACCAACACTGCCGGTGGCAGCTGCAGGGGGGCCCCGCTCACTGCCATGGTGCCCCCCCAGTCTCAGAAGGCACCAGTCATTCGTATTGAGCTGTTAACTGCACACCAAGCCATCACCCACAGGATGATGATTAATAATAACAAGGAGCTCTTGTGAGATACAAGCTCTGCTACCATGATTTTTTGTATAAAACACTTAATTTCTGACAGCTCTGTCTGCTGGCAAGCCCCAGCAGAGCCACAAGCTATTCCTATAGGATATGTCATTCTGGTGAGCTCTCTCCAATGTGGCATTGTCCAACAGGTGTCTTGCCAAAGACAATGGAGTTTGTATTACTACAAGCTCCACTAGTCTAGTGTCTTGGTCTCTTATTGTGTTCAGTAACAGGTGGTATAGAGAAGAGTACAAAAGTCCTCTGCATACTGCAGAATTCTAATATTATAAAAGCCTAAGTCTGTCTGTTTGTCTGTAATGCTTTATTCGTGCTCTGATTGATGCCAAACAGTCAATCAGAGTGCAAACAAGCATTTGAACAAGAGCTGGTGGCACGGTGGAGCGCCACCATGATGGTGGGGACACAGGGGACAGAGCAACTGGAGACAGGAGCAACGGAGCGGTGGAACATGGGTGGTGAGGCCAGCAGTGCTGGCCTCGGACTGCCCTTCCCCCGCTTCCATTGTCACTGCTTGCAAGGCCAAACACGGGACAACGTGGCGGCAGTGGGGGGAGGCGCGGACCTGATGTGGGTTGGGGGAATAGCA
>NW_005841844.1:1216492-1237481 GCF_000455745.1 Alligator sinensis
CGCTGTGGCAGGGAGCAGGGATCAGGCCTGGACCCCAAGCAGCAGGAGGTAAAGGGGGAGCGGGCCTCACAAGGGGTGGGGGGCACAGGGCTTCATCACCACACGTTCTCCCCCCCCCCATCGTTTCTGACAGGCAATTGGCTAGTACACAATAATAGCTTCCTTTTGGAAGTTTCTTCCCAACAGTAGGCATTAGGTTGTTGATTTATGCCCCAAAGTATGTCAATTTCTATCCTTTATAGATGCTTATCCATATGAACTTATCTATGGATTTCTCATTAACCATAAAAACATCTAACCCTTTTTGTGTACCCTACTAAATTCTTGCCACCAATAATCCTCTGTGGCGGTACATTCCACAGGTTAACTATATAATGGGCACATCTCCAGTGCAGAAAAGGCTTTGCAGTAAAGTCACAATGTCTACATGTGTGGCCCCATTAGGCCACAGGAAACTAATAAACTCTACCACAGGTTAGTACTTGTAAATACAAGTACAGTACTATCCTGTGGCGGAGTTCTTTACTGCACAGCAGTACATGTATAGATGCTGATGGGGCTGGCTGGGGCATGAGGGTGCTTCAGTGCAGGGCTGCCTGATGGCTAGCCATGTACTAGGGCAACCTTGTGCCCCAGCCAATCCCTCCACAGCATGTTGAGCTGGGTCAGAGAAACCCCAGGCTGGCAGGCTGATCTTTGGGGCTGCCTGCAAGCTGAAGCTGCTCTTACCCAGCTCAACATGCTGAGGTCCTGGGTGCATGTTCAAACATGGCACCTGGCAGCAATAAACTCCAGTGCAATATGAGCTGGAATTTATTGATCCATGTTAATTGCATGTATAGATGCGCCCAATGAGTAAATGAAACATCCCCCTATACCTGGCTTTAAATAGGTTGTCTTTCAGACTCCCTTAGTTCAATTATACCTTAATCTTTTTTTCTGTTTTCCCCATGCCCAGCTTCTCCAGTCTCTCCTCCCCTCCTTTCTCTGCAACAGCCATAAAATGGGTCAATATTTTTACTGACATTTTAAAACAGTTTAAAATTCTAAGGTATTTTTAGAGGGAAGATTGAAGCAAGCAAGAGAGAACGGGCAAAACAGAGGTAAAGGAGGAGAGGGAGAGACAAAGGAAAGGGAGGCTGCTGCTGGAAAAATGACTCAGCAGTAACATCACAATTCTACCAGTGAGGTGGGAAAGGAGGAAGCTGATTGGTTGATAACTATTTGATGTCACAATTGTAAAACATCACAGTGAGTTTGCTTATTGTGTAACAGCAGAGGAAGGAGTATTAGGCAGAAAAGGGGTGAAGACAGGAACGAGGACTGGGAACTGCTAAACTGTCTGGAACCATCGTGTGCTTGGCTGATTTCAGTCTGACTGTGGGCAAGATTCTGAAGGTAGGACAGTGGAAGCTGAGCAAAGACCTTGTCAGACCAGTGATGGGAAGGCTGGGCATATGTTATTCCCTGTGAAAAAAGGCTTTTTTTTAAAGTCAGGAGCTGCTATTCTGTTAGCTCCCAGCAATGGGGGCCCATGGCGGTCCCTGGCTTTACCTCATACCAGGAAGAGAGCTATGGTAATCAAGGAAAATTTTCCTCACTCCTGTTGGACAGTCTTCCGATGCATACCAGGAATGGCAGCAAGTAGCAAGTACAGAAGCACCATTAGACACCTTTCTATATGCTAGACAAGACCAGGACAATGCAACATACAAAAAACAATTTGAGCCAGCATAAGCCTAATCAACAAAAAGCCTGCGAGAGATATTGGCTTTGACCTTTTGAATGAGACAACCACTCACTTGTCATTGCTGATCTCCAAAGGTACGTCCTGAGTGGAACTTGTGGTGGAATTGAATTACACCAGGTATTGCCAGAAAACGACCTGCTCAATAGCTCACTTCCCACTTCCTATTGACTGTACACTGTGAGTAGCTTATAAGGAGCAAATAAATGCTGAATAGCGCATAAATGCTGAGTCAACTGTAATAAAGTCTAGCAAGTAAGTGGCTTATAACCAGCTATAATACCTTCTACTATGATGTATACAGGTGATAGCTGCACTTTAAGCCAACAGCTGGGGTTGAACCAGCAACCTCCAGAGTAAAAAGCAAGAGTCTCTTCAGTTTACATTAAAGATTCTGCAACAGACCCACATCCTTTGTGGATGGAGCACAGATGGAAAACCAGTAACAGATGGTAGTCAGTGGGGTTGTGATTATAATCCTCTGTGATACATGATTCTAACCCCTGTAACAAATGTATACCATTTATCAACCTGGTATTGATCCTTAACAAACTATATAAAATGTACTTTTAAAATAAGGTTTGACTGATAATTGCAGAGCTCACCTAGGACATGCCCAAAAGCAGGGTCCAATGTTCTGTCTGTAACACTTCATAGTCCAGAGGCAACCACTTGCATTAAAGAAATGGAACTTATTCTTATGCAGAAGTTTATGAGGCTGAGTACAGTGTGCTTTTCCGCTGTACTAGAGAACATTACAAATAGTACTCATCAGTGTTAATGAAACACGGGGAGAAACATTAGTAGCTGTTTTTTTTAATAAGAGTTAGACTCAGAGTTGGATGAAAAAATTAGTGGGTTGTTTTTTCCTGCAGAAGAAAATTTTGATTTTGAGAGACTTAGGGTCAGAAATTCAAATGTTGAAAAATTTTGGTCAAAAAACAAAATATATCAATTTGAAAAATTCTGGGCTGCCTCATGGGAGTTATAGAATGGCTTCTATTCTCTTCTATAAGCTGTGTTCCCTAGTCAGACCCCCCCATCTCCCATGATGCACTGCCATCTCCCTTTTGGAAAGTGAGAATGGTACCTCTTGGGAATGCCTGGCCATGTGGATTACTGAAGATATAGCCTAGTTGAAGAGCTCAGCTAATGGGAGGGAATGAGGGAATGAGTAAGGTGAATTACAGCTGTTCTGAAGCCCCACTATCACATTTTAAAAGCAAAGTATTTGAGGACTTTTTGGCCAAAATATTTCAATTTGGGAGCATTCCTTTTTACAACAAAAAAGCAAGATTTTCCACAGAAAGCAGGCAAAGTTCATTTGTTTGACCACTAGTTTTTCTTTTGAAAGACAGTATTCACACATTTTGGCCTCCCCTCCTCAAATAAAAAAGGGATCACATGCCCTTTCTGTCATAGTGAAGCAAATGAATTGGCTAGGCTTCCACTAATTATGTGCTATTGGTTTAGAAAAAGGAGATGTCCGTGTAATACACCGTGCCACAACTTATAAACATCACATATTTATACTTCAGAGAGTTTTATTCCACATATTTATTCTTCAGAGATATCTTTGAGAGCCCATTGGATATACCACCTATGCCCTGGCCATAAGCAGTATGCATGTGGGGGTGACACTGCTGGAGACAGAGAAATTGCCCCAGCCCATTCAAACTGGTTGTAGAATTGCAACAACAGACTCCTGAGAGACCTGCAGATCTCTCCCATCACATCATTGCCTCCTCTGTTTGCAGGTGGGACTGGTTTCTCTGCACCCCAGACACAAGGGGCGTTCAGCCACTGTCCTGAAAGAGCAAAGGCTCTTTACTTCCGCCTTACCAACTCACTGAAGTTCTGAAGCTTCCTATGTAAAAGCCATTTCACGGAGGCCCAAATCAGCAGTGTGCCAGTGTTAACCACAGGCACCCCAGCCTCCTTGCAGGGCCCACGTACTGGCTGCATTCTGCATTGTACATTGTGCTCTCAAGAATGATTTAAGACCATGGAAAACGGGTTTTCACATTTTCTCGCTGACGGCATAAACTCCCCGTTTAATGCTGTCCTTTGTGTTTTCCATTCAGGAAGGGCTGGGTATACAAATAATTAAATGGAAGAATTGCAGTGATTAGGGCAGATGATTATTGTCAAATTATGATTTATCTTGTAGTGAAATTAGTATACCTCCCCCCCAAAGGGCTCAGCGTAGCACAGTGAATGGCCACTGCTTTTTTGATTAATAGCTGTCTTTAGAAGGTCACCTACATCCATTGCAGATTAACTCAGTGGGAAAAGTTCTTCCAGTAATTCAAGCTGTTGTTCTCACAAGCTGTCAGCTAGTAGTGAATAGGATAGTTCCATCAGTTACAGGGCCGCTATTTTTTTCCCCTGGACACATATGGATGATATATGATGCGCGGAGACATGGATGACTGAGAAAATGCTCCATGGAAAGAAAACAAAAGTGATTTAGAAAAAGAGAGAGAGCGAGAGAAGGGGCTGGACTGGATTGTTGTGTTAAGGTAATGTGTGCATTAGGGGGTCGTGTGGAGGCTCTTCAAGGGGATATGTATGACTGGTTCAGTGCTCAAGCTAGAGCAGCCCCTTTGAAAGCTGCTGTACATAGGGCTGTGCAAAGCTTCGGTCCCTGATTTGATTCAGCAGAGATTCGGCGGCCAAATCTCTGAATCTGAACTGAATCAGAGTACCCTTTAATCTCTCTGAATCAAATCAGAACCCTCCGAATTAATTTGGAAAGATTCGGACATAGACACAGCTTTAAATGTTTTTCCTACATACCTCAAGGTAGCAGGCAGCTCTGCGATTCTGGGGTGCATGGAGTGTCCCACAGGAGTGTGGGGGGCTCCCTAGTGCACTCAGCAGCAGACCCAGAAGTGGACCAGAAGCACTTCCAGGTCTGCCGGGGAGCGTGTTGGGTGCCCCCTGCGCCCCTCCCCAGCTCAGCGACTCGTGCCTCCTAGGTCTGGGGGGGGCACGCAAGGTCCCCCTGTGGCCGATCGCTGAGCCACAGAGATGCAGTGGGGCCCAATGCTCTCCCTGGCAGACCCAAAGTGGACCGGAAGTACTTCTGGTCCACTTCTGGGTTCACTGCCGAGCACATGGGGGCCTCCCCCGGCAATCCTGTGGGACACTCCATCCTCCCCAGCATTGCAGCAATCACGAGCTGTGCTTGCTACCTCAAGGTATGTAGAAAAAACGTTTAAAACTGTGCCTATGTCCAAATCGCTGATTCTCTGAATCAGCATTGAATCTTCAGATTTGGCTGAACAGAATCAGGGACAGTGATACGAATCAACAAATCAAATCACTGTCCCTGATTCAGGCCCAATCTGAATCAAATAGGGCCCACTTAGCACACCCCTAGCTGTATGTGCTTGACTGTAGTGCAGATTGCAATCCATTTAATTGCTGCTTTGTCTGGGCCAGGTTTAGATAGACAGTGTACAGTGATGCAGAGTAGGCTGTAAACCGAAGAGCCACAAAGTCTATGAATCTCTCACATCCCTGGCAAAGATCCCTTTGCATTCATCTCCATCCTGTTCTGTCTGTTCTGCACTGAATGAACCTACTGGTGTCGGTGAGGCTGACTGCTGAGGCATGGCCAGCCTGAGCCTAACACCTCTCCCCACTTCTTCTGCCCTTTCACTATTGGAGTTACACTGCAGGAGCTCTGGTTTCCCAAGGACTCAAATTATATGAGTAGTACTAGGAGTACTAGTACCACACAATTAACAAGCTATAGGAAAAGCATAAGAACAATAACTTTATTAGTCTGACAAACTTGTGAACAATGTTGTGAATGCTTATGTACTTGCAGATGGCACTGTTTATATTTACTATCTCCATTTACTTGTTTATATGCAGCTCTTAATTTCTACATATTACTTTTGTAACAACCTCTGTATCCTGGCAAGATGACAAAGATAGGAATGGCCTACCCCTTACCCCTGAACTCACTCATAACCTTTTCAAATTGAATTTCTACAGAAGCAGAAATATTTGTATATTTCTGTTTCTGGTAAAGGATTGAGACCAGGTGTGTCAAACTAGGTTTTTAATTTTACTACTGTGTCCAAGGTAAAAAGGGAGAGTTATATGAGAATTGGAGAATCCTGTGTGTTTCACTGGACAACAAGATGGTAGGAAAAATTCTGTTCCATGATGCAATACTCCTGATCATCACCTTTGCCTTTCTTTTTATAAATTAATACTTTTTTAACAAAGTAATTAAAAATTCTGACTAATAAACTCTCTCTCCTGTCCATCTTATCTTCACTGAGATTCTAAATACCAGACATTAGTAATATTTTTGGCAACAGATTAATTGACTTGAGCATAACCCAGCTATCTTTAAATGCTAAAGTGGTGTTGAATTGATTTATCATTTAATAAAGTCAAAAGATATACATATAAGTATAACTTATTACGTAAATATTCTACCATTCCCAGAAGTTTTTCTCAGTATTATTAACCAGTTGTGGCATTGTCAGTGGATTAATGTAGGTTTGGATTTCCTGCTGCCAAATCCAAAGCCAAGGCTTGTGTGGTCCAGTCAACAGGTTTAGCATATTTTTGGTTCAGAAATGTTAAGATTAGAAATGACCATTAGATTATCTAGTCTGGTCTCCTGTATGTCAGACCAGGGAATTTCACCTATGTGATTGGCTAAAATGTATCTTCCGAAAGGGAAGTCAGTCTTCAGTGAGAGACATCAAGGGTAGAATCCTGTCTCACTCAGTACACATGCACTTTATGCACAGTTTGTGATCCTATTTCACTCATAGTGTGGATATGTCAGTGTCCATACAGCTACTGGACACGTGTACTGGGCTGTGCTCTGGTGAGACAGGCATGCAGCTCTATACACCAATACTTGAGTGTCAGTCTTGAAATTCTGGCCTGTTAACATGGAAGGCCTTACCCTGTTTTATCTCAATAGCTAAGGAGTTAGGATACTTTACCCAAGTTCTAGGCTCTGCCCACCCAAAGGGGGTTTCATCTCGGCAATTTCCCAGAACTGTGCTCTAATCATTCCACTTGAAGGAGGAGGAGTTTCACTGTATGTAAAAGAGCCATATGATTGCTAAGAGCTCCAGTGTGAAACTGGAGATAGGCCTGCTGACAGCCTTTTCTGCCCAGAGCAGGGGGGCTGGACCCGATGATCTCACAAGGTCCCTTCCAGCCCTAAACTTCTGTGAATCTGTGAGCTGAGCTGCTGCACCTTACATTTAATAATCACTGGATAAAACTGATAGAGAGCAGTAAAGAAATTACAGCCCCTTTGGGACAAAGGGACCAAGCTAGAACCCAAGACCTGCTTCCTCCCACAAGTCATCTCACTGAGTCATACAGCCTCTAGCTTGCTGGCTTTGTCCTGGCCCCACAGACCTCTCGACCTCTCTCGGCTTTCAAAGAAGCACTGGAGAGTCAACTAAATAATATCTCACTTGTGGTGTAGTGGTTAGAGCATTATACTAGGAAGGCAGAGAAGTGCAGATTCAAACCCCCTCTGAATGACAGAGACCTATAATCTGAGTCTCTCTTTCCAGAGTACTCCAATCACTCAGCTATTGGCCTAATACAGGGCCATCCAGTTTCTAAGCCCCTGGGGGGCACACCTGCTATGGGCTACTGGGCAGTGTGCCATGCGGACACCCCTCCAAGTAGTCCACATGCCTATGTGGGCACCCCCTCCCATCCTGTTCCACTGTGCAGGTGATTCCCCCCTCCTACTGCAATGTGCAGGCACCCCACATCACTGAACAATTCAGGGGGAGGGTGGGAAGGGGGTGACTGCTCCTGCTCCCACTGAAATCAAAGAAATTTTACCCTTCTTTTCAGAAGCTCTCAACATTGGTCTAGCCTCTGTTAGATGCTGGCAGGTTCTGAATTGGGGGTCTGGCCGGGAGTGTCTGGATGTGCCAAATGTGTTAGGGAATTTGTCAGAGGATAGTTCAACTGCTGAGACCAGTGCATCACCTGTGGGGAGTGACACAGATTAAATTAAATTATTTCTTCTGGCCCCTTAGTGACTGAGCCTTCTCCATATTCACAGGAGGGTCTCAAAGAAATTTTCATCCCTTACTTTTTCCTAAGGAGAGGTACATTTAGGGTTTAAGCCAGTTTCTAATGAAGTTAAGAGAATGACTTGCACTGGATCTTTTGAATTCATTGAATTCTACAGGCAATGGATTGCTTCCAACTTGTGCTGAAGGCTGCCCCCAGACAACCCTACCTAGCCATTCACGTACTGTATTCAGACCGGGAGTCAGAGGTAGCCAGATATGATGCTAGCCCAGGGGTGGGCAAAATATGGCCTGTGGGCTGGATTTCACCCACCAATATATTTGATCTGGCCTGCAGGTGGGTGGCTGACAACTCGTTGGATCTGACCTGCAAGCAGCTGGCAGAACCAGCTCTGGCTGCTGCATGGTGCCAAGTGGGCGGAAGGGTGGGGCAGTTTCTGCCTGGATGGGTGGGTGGTTGGGACTGCATCCACCCAGCAACATCAGCTCTTGACATGGTGGCATCAGTTGTGGACCTGGGCAGGGGCTTCCACTACTGTTTCAGGAGTCTTGATGTGAAACCTCCTGGTGGTGTCCACAGCTGATGCCACTGCCCTTCCAGCGTGGCAGAAGCTCCCACCCAGACTTCCAACCCAGAATCTGCTAGCAGCATCAGCTGCGGACCCAGGCATGAGCTTCTGCCATGCTGAACGGGCAGCAGCATTAGATGCAGACGCTGCCAGTAGGCTCCATGTCATGGCTCTGGAATCTGCTGAATACACCTACAGCTGACACCACTGTCTGCTGCCACAGCAGAAGTCCCCATCTGGGTCTACAGCTGAGCATCAGGGCCCCTGGTAACTACAGCTGCAGCTGGGCTCTGAAGGAAAAGAGGGAGAGAGAGACAGACAGCAGAGAAGAGAGAGAAACGGATGTTGCCTTTGCCAGGTCACCAAAACTCATTAAGTGGTCCTCCAGCTAAAATAACTGCCCACCCCTGTGCTAGCCATATCATTAATGTGAATCTGAAGTCAGTCAAAGGCAGGGTAGATATACACTTTTATAGACTAAATAAGATGTATAGAGAGAGCACAACATCTCTATCTCTCTAATTTAGTTAGGCTGTATAGTCTAAATATATTTTTAGTTAATATATGTATAGAGTGAGAACTATATCTATAGATATACAAATGCATATTTATAGTGATCTCTCTATATATCTTAGTTTGTTCATATATATCTTATTTAGTTAGTTTAACAAGGTACAGATTTATCCTGCCCTTGGATACTCTTCAGTGTGCCACTGGTTACAGAATCTGTTTTGCTTTCCCCATGTTAGCCCATGGGCCACTTGGCTCTGGCAGACCTTTGACTGTGGATAGTAGATGACTCCATGAGGGTCTCAATATGGTATTGACCAAGAATGATGAAAAAATGCCAATGAATGTCAGTAGGCACTGACTGAACCAGCTCTAGTTTTATCAAGAGCCTTGTGATATGGATAGTCATCAGGCAGGCCCAACAATTGCAGCTGTTTGATCAGGTGCAAATCACACTTTCTTTTTTTTAAAACAAGCAACTTTTAAGTCCTTGTTCTGGGAAGAAAAGCTACAAAATGGGGCCTGAGCGCATTATGAAAGACTGGCACAATAAATTTCCAATTTACTATTTTTAACCCTACTTTTTAAAGTCAGACTGGGTGCTAGGGTGGCATGGGTGCTAAGGTGCATGGTTGACAGTCTAGAGATTGCAAGTTCAAGGTCATGGCAAAAGCACTTACGATATGGCCATGTCAGATGCTAGCAAACCAGCAAATTCTGCTAAATACCTTGTCACAGGAACATGAAAAGGAAGGAAAGTCAATCTTGTGATTCTTGGGGTTGCTAATGCTATTCTTCTCTGTGATACTTGAAATAATAATAATAATAATAATAAATTAGTTTAACCCCTGAATGCCTAGGTCTGATTCTGTCAGACAGACTCTTGGAACACGAAGTTAATAATAGAAGTGGGAGAGAAATGAAGGAGTAGAATCCAACAAAAAAGTATGTGAGTTATTGAGCAAATAATTCTTGTAGTTCTAAGTAGCATACCTGCCTTAGATTTCTATATAGTGCCTATCACCAGCACATCGAGATCCTGATAGTTGTGAGGAGGTGCTAAGGAAGGGAAGAGGGAGCCAGTGAAAACATGTAGAGTATGTAGAGAACAGCACTGGAACACCAGTGAGAGAGGTGTCTTGTGAAGAGGGACTGGCTGGAGAGTAAGGATCCCAGGTGCACTGAGTGAGGCTGTCTCCCGGCATAGCAAAGATATTCTCTGCCTCTATTAGTAGAAAAAGAATGCAGCAGGACTGGGGATCAGGCTGATGATCTTAACTCTGTTGATGTCTAAGTCTATTTAATATATTATTATTCCTTGGTTGGTGGAGACAAGGGACCAGGCCTGGGTAATGCAGTGTCTGGCTCTGTTGCATCTGCTGATGTATGCGTCATTATAGTAATCACTGATGTGACTGACTGGCTGTCTAATGTATTGTTACAGCAGCATGGAGTCAGTCTTGCTCTACAGGTTAAGTGTGATAAACTGGGGAGAGGAAACAACATTCCTATAAATTGGACTGTGCATTGGGAGCCAGGAAAGCTCCTCCAATCTACCTCTTTGCAAAGCTTTCTTTTGCAGACCCTTAAAGAGACCCCAAACAGATTTAGGAAAACCACTGGAGAAGTCATTGAGGTGCAATTATTGCATTTTTAACCCAAATTATTAGCAAAAAGTTGAATTCTCCCAAATATTAAAAAAAAGTCAAATCCGTGTACGAGAAAACTGTATCCCATGTCCTGAAAACTCTGACAATGCAAGTTCCCTCTACAATATCATCCTACTCCAAAAAACCCAACCATCCCACCAAGAACTCCTAAACAACCACCATTCTCTTCCCAACTCCTGCCCCAGGCCAGATCTTCAGCTGCTATAAATCCACATACTGGAACACTCCTGACATTACTGGATCGATGCTGATTTACACCTCTGTAAATATGGTCCCATGGATTTAAAAATGAAAAGCTCCCTTGTCGGATGAATACATATGCCATGCTAGGGGGTTTTAGGTATGTATACTGTAGAGGCCTATTCAGTATTGCCAACCCCAAGGGTTAAAAGTCCCCATTAACCTGACTGTCCCCCAGATATCATGAGACTAAACTAAGACTGTGCTATTTTAACAATTCATCTGTTTTACAGTTTGTCTTGTTTCTTAACTGTCCCTGAACCACCTCCCTACCCGCATCCAACAGGGTGTCTGTCATGATGAGACATAATAACCCAAATATATATACAGCAAAAGCTGTGTTAACCGGCACTTTATTAGCCAGAGAACTCTATTAACTGGCATCTGAGGGATGCAGCAAAAGCGAAACCGGAAGTACCACTTCCGGGTTCTCCCGCCGCCACAAGCAGAATTCTTGCCACTTCTTCGGCCCATGGCCCAGGGCAAAGCAGCCTGCGTGAGACAAAGCAGCCAGCGCAGGGCACCCCTCCCTGTCCCCCGGCACGCTGACGAGTGCACCAGTCGGTCCACATTTGATTAACCGGAGTATTTGATTAACCGGCATCTCCATTCCTGGGGGATGCCAGATAACAGAGCTTTTACTGTACAAAGAAAAACATCAACATGCAGGCCCCAGCTCCTGGGGCCCTTCCCTCTTCTCCAGCCCAACCTCCCACTCTGTCCAGAGACTTCCTCTCCAGTTCCCCACCCTGGCAGGCCTCTATGGGCCCCAATTCCACCCAACCACACCGGGAAGCTACCTTAAACCCCACCTTCCTAAGCAGGCTCGTCCATCCTTCCACTTCCATATGCAACCTCAGCTCCTCCCTGGCAGGTTCCTGCAGCCCCTACCTCCCCTTGCAGCTGCCCCCTCTATCCAGGCTGCAGAAGGGTACTCCATCAGCTGCCCTCCCTTCAGTGTGAGCTGGAGGGCAAAGCCAGTGCAGACAGGATTAGCCCCACAGTGCTGCACCTACTCCAAGCCTCTGATCTGCTCACAGGACACAGGGTCACCTGGGTCCTGCCTCCTGCTGCTGCATCTGCCTGCAGCACAGCATGGTCCAGAAGATAACGGGTGAGACTGCAGGCTGCACAAGTAAACGTGAAGATATGCAGCTCTCACAAGCCAGCCTGAACTTGTAGCGTGGCCAACCCCAATGACTGGAAACCCTGAGTCAAACCCCATGTTTCGCCCTCCCTTCCCCCAATAAATCAGGAGCTTGTTAAAAAATGACATCATGTTTTCTGGTTTGTAGTTCAGCATTCATCTGCTGAGCTTTCCTCTCCTTCCCCCCACCCCTCCCCCTGTGTGTGTGACACCTACAGCCTTATCAGATCCTACAAATTGACAGACAGGAGACTGTGGCCCCACTGCAGGAGACCTCAGCTTTCCTCAAACCCTGACCATCTCAGTTAATTCAATCTATGTCCCCATCTCCAAGCTCTCGCATCTGCCCACTCCTGGCCTAGCAGTTATGCACCATGCCAGACCACAGAGCAGTTCCTCTCCCAACACTGCCCACTGCCCCAACGTCACCACTGTCCCACCTGCAGCTCCAGGACTTCATGACCCTACATCTCCAAGGCCTAGGGTGGGTTTCAGGCCTCTGCTTCCCAGGCCTGATGTAGAAGGAAGAGGAGCAGGGATTCATTGTTCCAAGAAGGGGAGGGAGGAAGAAGGGCTGGAGCTGCCTTGGCCTGGTGCAGTCTTCTCTGCTCCCTTTTCCCTGTCCCAGGAGAATGGTGTCACTGCCACCTCTTCCCCAGCCATACTACCTAAGATAGACCCTTTGAAACTGGAGAACAGAGGGGAGTCCTGATTGGCTGCTCTTCTCTTGGAGGTGGGAAATTGGAGCTGGCAGGCAAATTGGGTCTGGGGGGGCGGTTGCAGAGGAGGTTCTTTTGGACAAGGCTGAGATTCCCTGGAGGGCTGGACCTGCTGGCACCTTCATGAAACTGTTTCCCAGCAAAGTCCAAAATACTGCGAGTGGGGAAGAAATTGAGAGAGCTGGTGCACTGCAATGGCCTTTGATAAAGCTACTAGTGTTAGCAATACTGCATGCTGCAAGAACAGGCACAGACAAACAGCAACAGGCACTGAAAAAATACAGTTAGCAAAAGCCTCCACAATATTGTGCGCTAGCCGCCAACACAAATGTGCAGAGAAAGACCTGAGCTCCCTCATGCCTGCCAAGGGGAGCAGGCTGGCTTGTACTGCATGTAGCATTTAAAATCTTCACAGCACTCCACAAATGCTGACTACATTTCCCATCTCTTCACGAGGGCTTTATACGCTGAAGGCTGGGATCTCTCTCTATCATTCGTTTCAGGCACTGCATGGAAAAGCTGCTGCCTGAGAGAGCTTGCAGTTAGGAGATAGTCACAGAAGGGGTGGGCTGAGCAGTGGATCCAGGGTGCCATGTTCTTGAGGAACCAGGGAATCACACTAACATGCTCTGGTTTAACATTTATATATTTGCAGTAAGACAGATGATAGTAAATGGACTATCTGACTCGGGGAACTCAAACTCTGTCCATCTGAAACACACGAGGTTCCAGCAGAGGTCACCATGTCACAGAAGAAAGGGCCACATTGTGACGTAGTTGTATAGAAAGGAGTCTACCAGCTTATTCATGGTCCTGTGTTAAATTACACTTACAGTGCCATATCCAGCCAAAGCAAAAAAGGAGGAGGAACTGCAGGCTGTTGGAAGCAGAGGGAAGGCCAGACAACCAGCAACCTGAGAGCCTGGGACCAGAGAGCCTGAGAAGCTGGGCTGACACCTACTCTGGTTTGGACAAAGTACTGTCATCTGCAGACAGGAGGACAGTGCAGAGGAGTTACCTGGGGACCTTACGTACCACTAGGCAGAATTGTCCCTAGGAGCTGAACTGCAGGCATTCAGGGTTACCTTTTTTAAGCTAACCAGGAAGCTGTGTGGCCTGCTGGATAGAGCCCTGGACTCAGGAAGGCTAGGCTCTATTCCCAGCTCTGTCACTGGCCTACAGGCTTACTTTGGCTTCATCATTTCACCTCTGTGTGCCTCAGTTTCTCTATCTCTAAAGGAGGATAACAATACTGACTTCCCATGTTATGCACTCCAAGGAAAGGAGCCAGATAAAAGAGAAGGATAGTGCTACTATGATCCGACTATTTTAGTTAATAACAGTCACCAACGTGGTGCTGAGGTTGCAGTTTTGTACCTATTTTCATCCCTGTGATTTCAGCTCCTGTCTTCTGCTGGAGCTCACCAAGCACTGGGCTTTACAGGGGTGTATATGAATGAACCCTGCTCAGCACAGCACCCAGAGCCACCTCCTGCCCTGGGTTGGGAGATGGTTCTCTGATCCGATCAGATTGTTCATACTCAGACACATCAGGGGAAAAGGGGATTTGTGATTTGGGCTTCCAGCAAGAACTGGTGGAGAGAAGCACTGGCTGAAATCAACCAACTATCCTAGCATTTTCCAGGACAGTCCCAAATCTCATGGTATTCTGGGGTTGCCCTGGACTCCCTGATATTGGAATTTTGTCCTGAATTCAAGAAATGGATAGGAGAGGGTTGCCAGGTAGCACTTTGCTGAGAAGGTGCAGCATGACAATGCCAGCCACCCTGGGACTATGGCCATACTACTGCTGGGTTGGGAAGTAGCCCAGGGCCACCTCCTGAATGTTAAGCAACGGAGCTAATTAGTTTTCTATCTCAGCTGAACTAATTAGATTGGCCGCAGCTTGCTGCAGTGGCTGCAGAAACCAGGACCAGAAGTGGTCTGACCTACTTCTGGTTCTGGGCTCTAAGGTGTCTCGTGGCTCAGACTGTCTTCCAAATTTTGCTTCCTGAAAGCTGGAGAAGAAGGGACTGTGTACTGGATCAGGAAGAATTTGATACGAGGGCCCAAGTCCACTGGCTCCTCAGGGGTGCAGAAGGGAGCTGGTGTCCATGTGTGGCAGTAACACCCTTGGTGTTGTTCCTGCTTTCAAAGGGCTGTGCCTTTGTTTCCCTTGACAGCGTTCATCTGCGCTTAGCTTTGGCCTCCTCCTTTCTCTGTGCCAACCACGTGCCCCCTGTTCCTGGGCTCTGTTGTCTTTGTTTGGGAGCTGCCTGCCTGTTTTGCTGTCTTCGGCTTATTGCATCTGTTTTGATTTGCCAGTTCTGCATTCAGCCGTCCCTTCATCTTTTATTGTACATTTCTAAGCACCAGCTCCGGGTGGCCATCTTCGGTTCCTTTCACTCAAGTCCATGCACCAGCTGCATATTAATTGCCCTCCTTTCTCCTGTCACTCGCACTCTCCCCGGCTCACTGAACGACAGTCTCAGTTTGCAAACTTTTTGTAAATTCATGTAAACCACGTCCAGCTTATAAAGGTTTTAAAATGACTATTGTGCCAGTTCACAATCATTTAGGAACAAAACCATTGCTACAGTAAAGGGGAGTGGGGAGTTTACACCATCAGGGATTTGGCCAATCCCATACAAATCAGCAATGGAAAAGCCTTCTTTGGTTGCTGTGCCCATCTCCCTGCCAATGTAGGGATTACTGCTTATTGTACACTGACTGTGAATTTATCCAGTTCAGTTCAAGTGACCCAAGCAAAGTGGTTTCCACTGTTTCCTTCGGGTGTGGGTGTTTATTCCACAGCCAAACAGGTTTTGAGGGAAGGATGTTTATCCTGCTCTTCAGCCTGAATTTCCCTTTTCCCAGTGTCACTAATACTCTTCTGTGGCCAGAAGAATTGTACTTGTTAATAGAAATGAGATTTGGAATGATAATACACACAGGCACAAATGCACAGGCAAATAATAGGACTCCTTCCTCTCTGCCTTGTATTCCTTCTCTCAGCTGCAAGTGCTTTGAAACACTGGCTGTATTCAAACATGAGTTTTGCCTGACACTGAAATATCATCAGCACAGTGACTAATGATAACGTCTTCCTCTGTTGTCCTGCAACCCAGATACATGGCCTTTATTCTTTTAATCTTTTATTCTAAGTTATTTCCTCCACCCCCTTAATCATGCCTGTGGTTCTTCAAATTTCTCCAGATTAGTCTTTGTTTAAAAGAAAAGTTTGTGCTTTCTACTGAGTAGAACAATGGTCAGGGAGTCTCAACTTTGGGGCTGATCCCTAATTTGCCAAACTGTGGTTTATAACCACAGGCTGATCATATAACCTCCAAATGCCTCATTTGCTCCATCTTTGAAATCCTGAACATAATATTGCTTGGGCAGAGTTCTGGTACCCTTGGATAAAAGGTGGAAGGTAACGTGGGAGACAGTGACCATGAATGATACACTTCAAGCTCCTAAATAAAGGGAGGAAGGAGAGCAGCAGAAAATAAAGGCACTGAACTTCAAAAAAGCAGATTTTAACAAACTCCTGGAACTGGTGAGGACAATTCACCTGGAGGGAAATCTGAGGGGTAAAGCAGTCCAGGAGAGCTGAGTATACCTAAAGGAAGCCATATTAAGGGCACAAAAGCAAGGTATCCCAATACAAAGAAAGGTTAGGAAGTGCATCAGGAGACCAGCCTGGCTAAACAACAAAAACATCTCTTCAATGATTTGAAACTCAGAATGGAATCCTAAAAAAGGGGAAACTTGGCTAGAGAAAAGTGTGAGTATCACACAGGTGTACAGGGATAAAAATCAGGAAGGCCAAGGCACATATTGAGATGCAATTACAAGGAGCATAAAAGGCAACAAAAAGGCATTTTGCAAGTGTAGCAGGCTTACCTTTTCAGAGTTTGGGTTGAGTTGCAGGATCGAGGGGCTGCTGTTTGATTGGTGGAGTCCGCCCACCAATCCAGAGGCAGCACAAGGGAAGCAATGCCCTGCCCTTTTCCGAAGGTAGGGACCAAGGAGCAGCTGGACCTGGATCGGAACTGCACCAGCCAAGTCCAAAGAACTTCAGGAGTGGAGCCCCTGCAGAGTATAAAAGGGGAGCATGCTCAGCAGGCTAGAGAGAGAAGATGAGAGAGGAGCTCCAGAGACAGCCATCCTCGAGACCCTGCTTGAGCTTCAGCGGTGCACGAATCAGCGCACAGAGATCAGGCTCTAGGAGCCGCTCAAGGCAACTTGAGCCTGCAAACCTAGTAAGCGGCTGGGCAGTAGGTGTGCAGACTGGCACATGGAGAGCTGACCCTGGGAGCAGCTCGAGGCTGCTCAGGCCCCACACGGTGCTCAGGTCGGTGCATGGAGAGCCGACCCAGGGAGCAGCTCGAGGCTGCTCAAGTTAGCCACGGCTCTAGGGCAGATAACCAGAGCCCCGCAGAGTGGCTCAACATTAAACTAAAAGAGCCCTGGTGCCCAGAGCAGGACCCAGGAAGGGGAAAGACCCCTGGCGTGAGGCTGGGGAACCAGAGCCAATGAGGGCTCAGCTCCCATACGAGCTCACTGGGTGCCCAATGCAGGGCCCAGGCCCAGAGGGAAGAACCCTCAACTCGAGGCCAATGGCTCCAGGAGGCCTGAGATGGTGTGGGGACCCAGAGGCCAAATCGACAGCCCCAGATGAAGAACCTTGAGTTACTGGGAACTCGGGTCCCACAGGGGAGGCACCCCTGGACAAGGGACCCTGGGGGGAGTGGGCCTAGTAGGAGAAGACCCTATCCCATTTGAGAGACCAAGTGGTTGGATCCCAGATAGGGTGCGTCGAATATCTGGTATAGTTACATTTCCTATTCAGTATCTATTGTTATTGTTGGTGTTATAAATAGTTGGGTGCATTAATTCTGTAAGAATGTCTTTATTAGCTAACCCACTTGTGATATAAACTTGCTGGATCGACTATCCTGGGATCTACCCTGCTTCTGGGCCTGAGGCATGGGTACTTACCCAAATGCCTCCCTAGGGCCGACTTTCTCCAGCTAACAGACCTTTATATGCATTTTTGTATTTATATCTGTAATTATATCTATCTTACTGTATGTAGTTAAGAACTTTTGGCTTGGGTAACTCTATAGAGGAAAGAGAGATCCACTCAAAATTCTGGCATCACTCTCACAGCACCCCCTCCTGCCTACCTGTCCCATCTGATTGAGAATAGGGTACACCCTTGGATGTACCCGGGTTACACAAGTATATCAGAAGTAGAGCAAAACCAGGGAAAGTGTAGGTCCCTGACTGAATGTCAAGGGGCAATATAGTAATGGATGATGCAGACAAGGCTGAAGTATTTAATGTTTTCTTTTATTTCAGTCTTCATGAATAAAGTCAGCTAACAGATGCCAAGTGCAGTTGTCAGCAAGGATATGGGAGGACAGAAGCAAGGAAGAACAAGCTAAGGATTACTTAGAGAAGCTGGATGTTTTCAAGTCAGCAGGACCAGATGGAACCCATTTCTGGGTATTAAAGAACCTGGCTGTGGTAACTACAAAGCCACTGGCTGTTATTTTTGAGAATGTGTGAAGGTTGGGTGGATTCATGCTTGACTGGAAAAGGGCAAATATTGCTCATCTTTAAGAAAATGAAGAAGATAGATTCAGGAAATTATAGACTAGTCATTCTGAACTCAGTAGCAGGAAAGGTCATGGAACAGACCATGAAGGGATCTATTTCTAAGTACCAAGAGGAGTACATAGTGATCAGGAAAGCCAACATGTGTTCATCAGGTCCGATCAACCTGATTGCCTTCTATGACAGTGATGGGCTCTGTAGATGTTGTTGGCTTAGAAATGGTATTTAGAGGTCTGTTTTTTTGGGAATTGACTTATAGGTGTGTGTGTGTGTGTGTGTGTGTGTGTGTGTGTGTGTGTGTGTGTGTGTGCGCGCGCGCGCGTGTGTATACACATGTGTGTGTGTGCGCGTGTGTGTGTATGTGTGTGTGTATAAAAGTCATACATATATATATGTAGGTATGTATGTATATGTATTAGGATGGTTCAAGATGGGCAGCAGGGGTTAACTGATTTCTAAGTGCTTGAGTCTTATGCACACAGTTTCACCCAGCCTTGGAAGCAGATAGGCTGTCTAACACAACAAGGTCAACGGATGGACACAGCCTGAGAATTGAGGGGGCATATACCATACTGTCTAACACAACAAGGTCAACAAGGACACAAAGTCTGGGAACCAAGGGAGTATGTACTATACTGCCCATAACATGAGATAAGTAGCACCAGCTACAAGGCCTCAGATCAGGGGGGCCTGAGTCCCAGTTTTAGTGGAACGCACCAAATTAGGAGAAGGCCCAGAAGGCTATGTGGATGTGTGACCACAGAGGGACAACCAACCAGAGATAGCCATGAATGAAGAGTCATCAGGAGTCATCAAGAGATAAGGAGAATACAAAAGCAGAGACCTGAGAGTAACAAAGGGTCCCTCCTTCTCTTCCTTTCCATCCATCCCCCACCCGGGTTCCTCCTCCTTCTCCTTGAGAGGGGTCCCCTTCCCTGTTCCCATCCCTATCCCCTGGGAAGGGTCCCCAAGGCCACCATAGACCAAGGGCATGTAATCAACCCACCTCATGCACCCCACTGGAGGGGGGCTGTGGGCCTCGGCATCCCATCTCCAGACTGCTGACATCTGACACCTAAGAGAATAAGCCTCAGAGTGAAGTCTGCATCCTGACCAGATGTACTTTGACTCTAATGACAGCCCTAGGGTTTGGTACATATATAAAATTGTTTGATTGTTTGTATTGGGGGTTTTTTTGTTATCACTGTGTATCAATAAATTAGCCTATTATCAAATGGAAAGGTTGTGGTCGGTCTGAGGGTGGGTCCCTCTGCCCCGAACAAGGTATCTGGATCCTAAATCCAGAGCCAACAGATGAGATATAACTTCATTTTGACAGTGTCCTCCATGACAATGGGGCCCAGGAGCTAAGGTCTGGGGTACTGGACCAGGGCTGAGGGGCACAGCCAGAGTAAGATGGCCAAGCCCAGAAGGCTGAATCCCAGACAAAGGATTAAGGCCTTAGGTGCCGAATGATATTTTGGAGGACAGGGAGCTCTCTCCAAATCTGTGTGGTATCAGGGTTGATGCTAGTCTTATGCAGAGTTTACATTATGGTTACGTAGGGTGGTTTGGATAAGGATGATCCTGTCAAAGGTAGGGGGGTGGACTAGATGACTCTGGAGGTCCCTTCCAGCCCTACTTTTCTATGATTCTCTGACATTCTCATTAGCATCATAGTATCACAGTAGCTAGGGTCAGGAGGGACCTGAACAGATCATCTAGCCTGACCCCCTGCCACAGGCAGGAATGAATGCTGGGGGCACAAGACCCTAGGCACCTTGTCACCCCAGGTGTTGCTGGGGAGAAAAGGGCTCTGCCTATTTGCTGTTGATCTCCCCTGATGAGTTTGTAGGCAGACACCAGGTCCCCCCTCAGCCTCCTCTTGCTGAGGTTGAACAGGTTCAGGTCCCTCAGTCTCTCCTCGTAGGGCGTCCTGCTGCCCTCTCACCAAGCGGGTGGTCCTCCTCTGAACCCTCTCCAGGCTGGCCACATCCCTTTTGAAGTGCAGCGCCCAGAACTGGATGCAGTACTCCAACTGCGGCCTGACCAAAGTCACATAGAGGGGGAGTATCACCTTTCAGGACCAGCTTGAGATGCACCTTTGGATGCATGACAAGGTATGGCTGGCCTTGCTGGCTGCGGTCTAGCATTGGTGGTTCATGTTCATCTTGGAGTCATTATTGACTCCCAGATCCCTTTCTGCCTCTGTGCTTTCAAGAAGGGAACTCCACAGCCTGTATGTATGCTGTGGATTCCTTCCCCCAAGGTGCAGCACCCTGCATTTGTCTGCATTGAACCCCATCCTATTCTTGTCTGCCCACTTTTGTAGTCTGTCTAAATCCATTTGCAGTCTCTCTCTCCCTTCAAGTGTGTCCACCTCGCCCCACATCCTAGTGTCATCAGCAAACTTGGACAGTGTGCTTTCCACCGCCTTGTCCAAGTCGCTGATGAAGATGTAGAGTAAGAGTTTTAAAGAGATGGAAGCCCAGGAAGGGTAGCTGTGCCTTAAGGAAATGATCCTTCGGGCAGAGAGGGAGACAATCCCAATGCGGGGAAAAAGGGGGAAAGGGGCCAAGAGGCTTCCTTGGCTGACCAGAGAAATCCAGAGCAATCTATGGGCTAAAAGGGGGGCATATAAAAAGTGGAAACGGGGAGAGATTACTAAAGAGGAGTATACCTCCTTTGCTCGTGCTTGTAGGGAGGCAGTTAGAC
>NW_005841844.1:1238377-1258906 GCF_000455745.1 Alligator sinensis
CAGGTTGGACAAATGGGCAGAAAACAACAGAATGCAATTCAACAAGGAGAAATGCAAAGTGCTGCACCTAGGGAGGAAAAATGTCCAGCATACCTACTGCCTAGGAAATGACCTGCTTGGAGGCACGGAAGTGGAAAGGGATCTTGGAGTCCTAGTGGACTCCAAGATGAACATGAGTCGGCAGTGTGACGAAGCCATCAGAAAAGCTAATGGCACTTTATCGTGCATCAGGAGATGCATGACGAACAGAACCAAGGAGGTGATAATTCCCCTCTATCAGGCACTGGTCAGACCGCAGTTGAAAGACTGCGTGCAATTTTGGGCTCCGCACTTCAAGAGGGATGTGGGTAGCCTGGAGAGGGTCCAGAGAAGGGCCACATGTATGGTTAAGGGCTTGCAGGTCAAGCCCTCTGAGGAGAGACTAGGGCACCTGGACCTCTTCAGCCTCCACAAGAGAAGGTTGAGAGGCGACCTTGTGGCTGCCTATAAGTTCATCACGGGGGCACAGAAGGGAATTGGTGAGGCTTTACTCACCAAGGCGCCCCTGGGGGTTACAAGAAATAATGGCCGTAAGCTTCCAGAGAGCAGATTTAGACTAGACATTAGGAAGAACTTCTTCACAGTTAGAGTGGCCAAAGTCTGGAATAGGCTCCCAAGGGAGGGGGGGCTCTCCCCCACCCTGGTGGTCTTCAAGTGGAGGTTAGATAGGCATCTAGCTGGGGTCATCTAAACCCAGCATTCTTTCCAGCCTATGCAGAGGGTCCCTGCCTACGCAGGGGGTTGGACTCGATGATCTATTGAGGTCCCTTCCGACCCTAACATCTATGAATCTATGTTAAACAGTGTGGGCCCAAGGACCAAGCCCTGGGGGACCCCACTGCTCACATCTCGCCAGGTTGAGTACAACCCGTCCACCACTACTCTCTGGGTGCACCCCATCAGCCAATTTTTTACCCATCCAACTGTGTAGGCATCGATGCCACAATTGCTTAATTTATTGATGAGGATGGGGTGAGAGACAGTGTCAAAGGCCTTCTTAAAGTCTAGAAAGACTACATCCACGGCAACACCATCATCCAAGGATTTAGTTATTTGGTCACAAAAGGCAATCAGGTTGGTCAGGCAGGACCTGCCTTTGATGAACCCATGCTGATTGCCCCTGAGTAAGCTAAGAAATACAGTGTAGATTAAATTACTGTAAGGTGGATGCATAACTGCTTGACTCATCCTGCTCAAAGAGTGGTTATAGCTAGATGGCCAGTTGGTAGGAGGTATGGAGCAGGGTTTCAGAGGGATCTGTCATAGGTGGCGTATTGCTTAACATCTTCATTCATTATTTGGACAATGGGATTGAGTGCATGCTTAGCAAATTTGCAGATGATGCCAAATTGTATGGAATTGTAGATACGCTGGAGGGCAATTTAGGATTCAAAATTACTTGGATAAAGTGGAGAGAGGGTTTCAAAGTAATTGAATGAAATTCAGTAAAGACAGGTGCAAGGTTCTGTACTGAGCATGAAACAGTCATATGCACAAATAAATGCTGGGGAACCATTGGCTAGGCTGCAGTATTTCAGAAAAGGACCTCAGGATTACAGTGGACACTAAACTGAATATAAGTCAATGGTGTGCTCTTGCTGTAACGAAAAAAAAAGAAAAAAAAATCCGACAGCATACTGGGTTGTATCAACAGGAGTGTCATTTGCGAATAAAGGGAAGCAATCCTTCCATCCTACTTGGCATTGGTGAGGTGTCACCTGGGTGAAGTCTAGTTTGGGGCTTACTGTGTCCAATTTGGGGCCCGACATTCCAAGAAAAATTTGAATAAATTAGATATAGTCCAACAGAAAGCAGCAGAAATGATTACAGGCCTGTGAAAGATGACGTGATAAAGCCTGAAAGAACTGAAGAAGAGAAGAATGAAGGAGAATTTTATAACAGTCTGCAAATAACTGAAGGGTGGTTATAATGAGGATGTTGATAGGGTATTCTCTGTAGTTTCAGGCAACTGGATAAGGAACAATCATCTTAAATTTCAGCAAGGAAAATTTTGATTGGAGAGTAGGAAGGGCTCTCTCACTGTGAGGGTGAAAGGCTACCCAAAGAGACTGTGGACTCTCCATCCCTGGAAGATTTTAAGAGCAGATTAGTTCGCAGGGGTAGACAGTCTTTTCTGGCTGCAGGCTGGAATGTTCCTGCCACTAGGCTCTAGGACCCTGCCATTGCCACACTGCTCTCCCCAGCACCACAGGAAGGATTATGCAGACAGACTGAGGTTCATGACACTGAAAGAGACCATAAGAGAACTACTTGAGCAAATCTGCAGATGACACGAAACTGGGAAGGACTGCAAACATGGTGGATAGGAGTAGAATTCATAGGGATCCTAATAGATTGGAAAGCTGGTTAGAAGTTCAGTGTGGACGAATGCTAGACCTTGGGAAGCATAATCAAAAGCACAAATAAAAGAACAGGTGATGACTGGCTGGGTGGCAAGGATCACGGGATCCTGGTGGATCACAGACTGAACATGAGTCAGCAATGTGATGAAGCTGAAAAGAAGGCAAATAAAATGTTGGTCTGCATCAGTGGGAGTTAGGTGCAAGCATGGGAGGTGATAGTGTCACTCTAGTTGGCACCAGTTAGGCCTCACCTACAGTATTGGATGCAGTTCTGGGGTCCCAATTATAAAAGGGACATAGAGAAGTTAGAGAGGGTCCAAAGGCTGGTGATGAAAGTGATAACAGACTTGCAAGGCAAGCCATACAAGGAAAGGTTGAGAGAAATAAGCACATTTAGGTTGCAAAAAGGTTAAGGGGGGTGATAATAGTTTTCAAATATCTCAGGGGCTGCCATAAAGAGGGAAAACATCTTTCCTTCTGCACTGCAGAGAGTAGGATGTGTAGCAATGGCTTCAAATTGCTGCAAAGTAGTTTTAGATTGGATATTGGGTAAAACTTCTTCATTGATAGAATAGTGGCAGTGGAATACACTAGGGAAGTTGTGGAATCTACTTCATTGGAGTTTCCAAGAAAAGACTGGATAAACATTGGTCAGGGATGATTTAGGATCAGCAGTGTCTGCAGTGTGCTGTGAAGAGCAACAGTTAATAAATCCAGGAGACCTCCACACACATCAATTAGAGACTGTAAGAATTCTGAAGCCCAGAGTAGGTGGAAATAGAAGAGGACCATGGTAAGCAACGGGTGAAGGAAGCACAGCTCCACAACCAACTTGGTGATGCAAAATTAAATGGTGGGACAAGTTTATGGAGGAGATAAGAAGACAGAAAGGGGTTCCAGCTCTCCAGTCTGGGTGTGTGATGTGCAAACTTTTGTTTGCAGTTCCCAGATCACAGTGCAGAATGGAGGGTGTTTGATTTCTCATGCTTCCAGACTTTACTTGTTGTCACATGGGGCTGGAAAATATTTTTTCCTCATCCTGTTGCTACATGCAACATAGCTTCCCCATCCCCACCTCCACCCCCATTCCTCAGACACATTTGGCATTTGCTGCAGCCACTGGAGATTTTAACAAACTAATTTTTGTCTTTGTAGTAGTAGGACATTGACAGTGCTCTTGTCCCCCTGCTTTACCTGAGACAAGTTCGACATTCTCAGGTGCTGTGCCTAATAGTTGTGCAAGAGAGATGTCTGTTTAGTTTCAAGAAGAGTTTAGAGACAAACATTTGTTTAGGATGCCTTGAGTGGGGAGTTGGACTTGATATCTTCCTAAGGCCTGTTCCAGAACTACTTTTTTATGATTCTGTGATAATGTAGTCAGGTTACATGACACCATCTCCAAAGAACTGGCCCTTGTTGTCCATATTAGCAACAGGAACAGATACTTAGTCCCACTTGTGATATAGTGTATTTTCCCATATAGATGCTGGTTTATGCTTCTGAGTATTTAGCATTTTTTAAACCAATCAACATGCACAAACATCTTGCAATGGGCATGATTTGAATTTAATCTGCATACCTCAGTTTTCTGTCAGTAACATGGGGATAATAATATCCTTATAATCAGAAGAATGGTTAATTTATTTGTGTCTGCAAAGCTCTTTGTAATCAGAAGATAGAAAGGTCTATAGAAGTGCAGAGTGACTAGAAGCAGAAAGCTCTCTTGTGATGCAAGTTACCCTCCAAACTCAATAATTTCATGACTTCACTATGTCATTTTTCTTAACTGGAGGTATATAATTAACTGGAGGTATATAATAAACTGGAGGTACAAAATGGTGAGAGGTCAGGTATCAGTACAGTCCTCAAATAGGAATGTCCTACAGGAGCAACCTGCCTTGAGAGATTTCAGGTTTCTGACAGTCAGAGATCCAGTGTGACACACAACTTGGGGATTCCAGTTGTCAGTCTTTTTCTAATTTAAGATTGATGGCTAAAGGAAAGTCAGATTCCAGTCACTAACTGTGTCCTAAACAAGTGTATAATTTATTCACTGAGATTCAAATCCCAGCTCAATATACATCAGTAGGAATTTTGCCACTGACTTCACCAGGACCAGGATTTTATCCTGAGAGATAAGCTGCAAGTGACAGCAACACAGATTCAGCTCAAGCTGAATTCTGTCCTCTATGTATGCAACTTACACCTGCCAGTTTGTCACAATCTTGCTTTCAAACCCACTCATGGTCTGAATATTAAACTTAAAGACTGTGGGTTGAATCTTAGCAACACCAAGCTCAGCATGCTTTTGACAAAATGGGTGCATCAAGATGTTCATTAATGCACAGTGGTTACTACACATTTAATTTAGTACTTTTATAATCAAGTATTAAATAAGTGGGCAGTAACCAGAGTTACTGCACAGTAGCACCAGTGAACGCCTTTTAAGTGATGCTACTGCATAGTAGCCTAATAATACTGTGTAGTAGTATATTAGTACCGTTCATTCTGTGATGAGCTACTGCACAGTATTATTAGGTTACTGCACTGTTAGCGGCTTGTGTAGAAGTGCTTATTAAATAGGTCTTTAAACAACATTTGTAAATTAATGAGTTATGGTGCCATGTGGTATGTCCCCAAAATCTTTTGGAGAAAAAAAATGTAAAGTCACCAAGTCTACTATCGACAGGCTTGAAATATACTTAATATTAAAGAATACAAATCACTGAAATTAGCTTCAATTAAACATTCTGGAACACTGCTCTCGAATGTTAAAACCAGAAGGAATACTCAGTCTGTAAATATATATTTCACAATCTTATCTGTGCTGCGAGTTGTCACCATGTAACTGAAAAATTATCCATTTCTTTTTGTTTGTTATTGGGTGCCTATACATGTACTTTTTTTACTTTTGGGGGTTTTTTTTTTTGGGGGGGGGGGGGAGCAGCATTTTAATTAGACCGGTTCCCAGACAGCCCTCTAATTAAGATGCTGTAGTATCAGATGTATTAAGACCCCACACATTTAAAAATGGCCATGGGACACGTTAACTAAAGTTCATTTGATGAGCTTTAGTTAAAGCGGCCCAGTGGCTATTTTTAAACCCTCAGGGGCTTATACACGTGACTGTGGCAATTGTAGACCATTCTAAGTCAAACATGGCTGTGGTTGTGCCCCTTTGTCTATAGCTTGACCAGTGCCATACACCCTGTTAAGAGGTATGCTACCTTCTTAGGATACTCACCCACCACAACTTAATGGTATAAACTGAAGAATTCTCTCCCAGAGAAGGAAAAACTGGCTCAGCATCACAGCTGTCTCCAATAGTCCAAAATAATTAGTTATGGCCTGTAGTAGAGCCTCACAGGCCTAACAGGGAGCTCTTCCAACGCTAGTGCCCCCACCACAGTCATCTGGCATAAACAAAGGCTCCTACTGTTAAGGCATCACAGCCAGCAGCAGCTCTCAGTACCTTTCTGGTTGACTTCTAGAAGTCTGTAGTCCATTAGAAACAAAACTAAAGAAATAGATGCAGGAATTTCCTTCACCCCTTGCCTCTGCTGCTCTCCAGTGTAAAACCCCTTCCCCCCCTTTCACCATATCCTGCATCTTTTTGGGTTCTTCACCATGTACTCCCAGCCTATCAGCACAGGTTTCTGGTCTCCAGCTGCAGCTTGCTTGTCCTGCAATAACACAAAGCACTTGGGATGAACTGAAATCAGGTGATTCCTCCCTTGAGGGTATAAACTGCCTGGGCTGATCTAGCCCAGCCTGTCCCCAATTAGGGCTTTCCCCTCCTAGCAACTCTGTTTCTCAGGGGGAAGTTCAAAGGGGGCTGGACTTTAGTTGTGCTCCCTGGAGCCTTCCTGTAGCCCATGCTTTCCCTGCTGTGACAGTTTGCACCTCAGCTGGGTGGAGCTCTGAAAGTAAGGGTTTTGTCCCCTCAGGTTCTCAGACCTGTCCTGGGGCTTCCTGGATTTGCTGCCTCAGGACAGGCTCTCTAGCTGCCCTGTTTCAGCTGCTCCTGTGGCTTGGCCACTCACTGGTTTCACAGTTTCATAGTTGATAGGGTCAGAAGGGACCAGAGCAGGTCATCACTTCCGACCCCCTGCCATGGGCAGGAAAGGATGCTGGGGTCAAATGACCCCAGCTAGGTGATTATCTAGCCTTCTTTTGAAGATCCCCAGGGTAGGAGCAAGCACCACTTCCCTTGGAAGTTGGTTCCAGATCCTAGCCACCCTGACTGTGAAGTAGTGCTTCCTGATGTCTAGCCTGAACCTACTCTCAGTCAACTTATAGGCATTATTCCTTGTTACTCCTGGTAGTACTTGGAGGTGAGGCATCTTGACTTACAGATGCTGAGGGGAATGGAGCAAGTGTGGATTTTCTTCTTCTCACTCCCTCTGCTCTTCTACAATGGGGCAGACTTGATTAATCAATTCTGCTCTGACACATTCTAATTAGAACACATCGGAGCATGTGTATAGGCACCCTTTGTGTCCTATCAACAAATTTTTTTGTGTCAGAAAAGAAGCCTTCTTAGTTGTGACAAGAAAAGAACTTTTGGAGTCAAAGTCAAAGCCAACAGATGTGAATCCCTATGCTCAAGGAAACACTTGGACATGCAATGAACTATTTCTCCGTTGTGTATTTGCACCAGATCTGATCTTGATTTGTGTGTGAAACACAGCCAGTGGCACCAGGCTGCTGTGAATATGAATATTCTAGAGAACCGGTAAGGCTTAAAATCCCTGTTGTACATACGGTCTGGACTGGTGAATCTGTTTACCCTGAATTTTTTCTACTCTGTTGCAAGGCTGATGGTTTTTGACATTTGCTGAAATTTTGTCACATAAGCAAATGGGCTCATTAATAGCTGAGTATCTGATCCCATCCCATCTTAGGAGTGGGGAACATCAGTAATCATTCAAGCACAGCCAGCTACAGACTCCTCCTGGTTTTTACTAACAGAAGCTTCCCACTATGCCTTGTATTCTCTGTCCATTTTACTGGATAGCAATATGCTAGACATAGCATGATTAAAACGTAGCTACTAGAACTGTCTTAAATAGGTTGCATAAAAGCATGTGTATGAAAAATTGGCCTTTTCAAAACTGAACATTTTCAGTTTGATCCCTTTTTTGCAGACTTTTCAGAATTAGCTTTCCCCCAAATTACAGCAAAATCTTGCTTAAATTGGGACTGTTGAATGAAAAGTTTTGAAATGCTTTCAGTAAGAATAGCAGGCAAAAATGTTGCAGCAAATCAGCAACAGGTCTATATCAAAGAAATTACAAACTGAAACAACTTGAACTTGGCAATTGTGTCTTATGTACATATGTGAAGTTGTTTTCTTGCTTTTTGCCTGGCTCAAACAGCTATGGGCAAACTGCTGGCATGATTGTGAGCAAAGCTGGGAGCTGTAGTGTGACACCAGCTCCAGAAGCACCACAGAGTGGGTAAAGATAAAGCTTTGTTAAGTGTTCACTGTGGAAGACTGTGTGTTTTCTCAGCCTCTCCAGCTCAAAATAATGACTACAAGCACATGGCTTTTATTATCTAGTGTGAGGAGACCTGTTGCCAGCTTTTGCTATGGACAAGATGGCATGTCAGGAGAGATCATGGGCTGTGCAGACTTTGACGTGTGATGCTATAAGCAAATTTGACATTTTTAACCTCTTCTTCAATTTGCACATTCATAGGCAGGCCCCAAATAATAAATTCCTCTTCTTGCACTTTCTCATATCTCCCATGTGTCCCATTCTTTGTCATTTCTAATCTCAGTGTTTGTGGTACCACAGATCTTTCACCTTTAAAAATCAAATTGCCCATAACTATTAGCTCCTCCCGGAATATCCCAGGCTCATCACTCGTGACATACTCAATCATTTATCTTCTGCCCAACCAGCAATAAGTGTTTCTTATTATGTGGCTAACTGGGAATCTTGCTTAATTGCCTTCCATAGGTCTGTCAGTTTCTTGTCTCACGCCAGCAAACTAGGCATGACTTGGTGACCCCTCCATATTGTCATGCCCTATCAGAAGCAATCGGCTTAAAGAATCAGTGACTGGTAGATCCTCTCTGCTTCTGTGCTTAAGCACAATGTCTTATTTCTGCAGCCATAGCAATATTCTTTGTAGGCTGTTTGGTGGGGCTGTCAGAACATTTTCTTAATGACTGCTTTGCGGAGCTCATGGTAAGACTGTCCTATGCCCTTTCTGCTGTGCACACACCAATTGAAGTACACACTGATGAATATTTAGTGACATCTCTCAGTCTTTACATGATTTATTTCTGTTGCTGTGAGAGATGTGGATGCATGAGTCATTGGCTTCCCTTCCTTCCATAACATGGCTTTCTATATCGACCACATAATATTCTGGGGCTTTAGCCTCCAGGGAAGCTACATCACGTAGACACAGCTTATAATGGCATTATGCGATTTGTTTACTAGAATTTGAACCACATCCTGGAACAGCCTGAAAATTCCCCTTTTTTACAGAACCCTCCAAAACGAAAGCTCAGAAGAACCTCTGTCTACACGATGGAGGCCTTTTGAGAATGCACATATAAATGCCTACTGAACAGCATAGTCACCCACTCAGGCACAGTCCTGAGTACAGAAATGGCTTACACTGTGAGGTTGTGGCCCTGTTAGCCCAATGGGAAAACAAATCCAGTGATGAATGAGCTTCACTTCTACCACCCTGCCTGCAGACCTCTACATCCATGAGCCATGATAACATGGAAGGGCCAAGCGAAAAAAAAGGGGTCATGATTCAGTTTTGCCCACTGGAGGATGGGTATAATTTGATATGCCATAGGTGGATGCCAACCTCACACAGTTCTCGTGGAAGATCTGCACTATGCATTTTTTCTAACTGGGTCATTGTCTGTACAATGCTTCCCAAATTTCCTTTCCATTTCACCACAGTTCCTCAGGGTCTCTCCCGTATTCCTCCTGTGACTGACAGTTAAAGGAGTCCTCCATCTACCTGCCAACTGCATATATCTTGTTAGAGGCCTTTGCTGCAACTAGACTTGTCAATGTTGAGCTCAGGCTTTTCATAGGAGATAACAGAAGCACCTTGTATTAAAGGAGAGGAGGAAATAACATATTGCACATGCTGTATCTACTGTACATTCTCATTGCCAATACACATTATGCAGTACGCCATGCACCTCTGCATTGGTAGCTTTATTTATGGGGACAGTGCAAAGAATACAATGTGTAAAGTCTGGTTCTACTCTGAAAAGTAACTATGTAAAAATGGCACCTTCTTACCCAGCCCATCAGCTTCCTTGCATATCACAATTGAAGCTGATTACAACAGTGACAAAAATAAATCCTCCCTTCTTTCCACTCCCAGGAGCCCTGTGGAGCCAGCCTGGCTACAGGAGAGGGAGCTGGAGTATCTTTCTAGTGAATCATCAACAACACTCGTTCCCAAGTTCCTATCAGCTGCACATGCAAAGCTTATTAAATGCCCCGGGACTGCACAGCTGTCCATGAGGACATCTTTTAGCCAGCACAGCCTTTATTACTAGTGATGTCTGAGACAGAAAGAGCCAAAATAATGCTCAGAACCCCAGTTAATTTTACAGGGCTGGCAGGTATAAAAGGAATCTGGTTGCTTGTATGCTGAGCACATTTGATAAGGAGTCCTTGATAGACAATAAGCAGAGCACTCAAGATGATGCTTTTACAGTGTCATTGTTTAGATTAAAAGCACATTTAAATGACTGGGGGAAGTGACAACCCTCTTCACATCTGAATACAGATGGCACTCTATCACACTGCACTTTTGTGATCCAGTCACACAGGGGGAGGACCTTTGCCAGCCCTGGTCCTGATTCTCTTCTTGCATGTGCCAGTGTAACTCCAAGGGAGCTAACAGTAACAGAAACATGGTAAAAGCCAGCCACAGTGGGAGGCTCTCTGAAAGGATCCACAAATGTTCTTACCTGCCCTGGCCTGGTTTACCAGTTATTGCAGAAGATGATGGGGCCAGGACTGCAGCCTTAACCCAGAGAGTGTGTGACATTGTTGTAGTGGGGAAAGAGCCCATTAAAGAAACTTTGGGTGCGGTGCTCAGAGATGATTTGAAAGTACCACTAGCTCAGAGCATAGGCTGGTCATGGCTGTATCCAAATTCCCAGGAAAGGTGAACTTCTTCTCAGACGGTTGTGAAGGATGCACTGATTGCAAAATAGCGGTCCCTGTCTCTATAACCAATCCCACTGTATAAGAAACAGAATCAGAAATGCTGTCAGGCATCAAACTGAGAGATGCATTCCTGTAGCTTGAAGAATCATGAAGCATCACGCTTGGTACGGCATTACCAGTCCATGTATCCCCATTGTACTGGCTGCAACTGCACAGGATGGATCAGAGCTGAACTTGGCACTTGTGGAAGACCAGACTCCCCCTCTCCCCCTTGTTCCCAGCACCCCCTCTCCCCTCCTCCACCATAGTTAGTATCTGACTTAGGCTGATTTTTCATTTTGAAAAATTAACTCATACTTAGTGCTGAATGGCCTGCAGGAGGCTCCTGAAATACAGTGGATGTGAAGATGGTTAGCACTGGGAGGAGCTACTATCCAGAGCCAGAGCATAAAAAGATCAGAGGAAGACAAAGGGAGTAAGGGATGATATGATGAATGTGAAAGCCAAGGGGAAAGGCAAAGCAGGTGAAACTGGAGAATGACAGGGCATATTGTACCCTAGAGTCATGTTAGGCCATATGCACTTGCAAACCCATAATGGTTTAACTAATAAAGGTGGGGTTTAAACCCAATTTGGTTTAACCAATACACAATTCTGGGTGGAGACACTTGTATTTCTATGCAAGAATGGCTTGCTTTGCCTTGGAGGAACCCAGTTATAACAGGCGCATGCCTGATGTACCTACCTGCAGCAGCATGGACAGCCAGGTGGCACCTAAGCTGGCCAGCACCATGCCGACCAGAAGTGCAACCCTGATTGACCCGGAGCCCCAAGGCAGTGGGACAAAAAGAACACTGGAGACCAGTGGAAGAGGGAACAGCAAGAGCTGGGATGCTGGAAGCGGGTATGGCTGTTTTTGCCCCTGCTCCAGCACCCATGGAAGAGCCAGATGCTCTCTCCACTGCGGGGAAATCTGAAGAGGTGCTGGTTGTGCTTCTCACAGCAGGTAGGCAGTTGGCCGCCCTCCATGTGGCAGCTGAGGAACCAGCTACATCTCTCCCAGCTGTGACTCACAGAGAAGCTGTGAATACTGTTTCTTCCAGGAGAACACAAGAGATGCTGCTGGAAGGCCCCCTGGCAGGTGAAACTGAGCTATGTCCTATTTGTGTCACAGCAGGGGCTGGGCACTCATTCAGGAGTCCACCCCAGAAGACCCTAGCTCATCAGGGCTAAGGAAAAGTACCCAGAGGGAACCCACAGGGGGGATCCCCCAAAGAAGCAGCCAGATGGCATTGGCCCACTGGGAGTGTCTGCACACCAGGATCATCATCAGGTTGTGGGGGGGAGGGGTGTTTGCCTCATGGGAACACAATAATGGTCACCCCAAGGCAATGCCAAATCTGGCCCAGTGCCAGAATGGGAAGGGACTGCCCAAAGAAGGTGTAACACCAAGAGGCACAGAGGCCCAATAGTGAAGTGAGAGGGGCTTGCAAGGCCTGAAGTAACTTGCACACCAGAAAGGGGGAGAAGCTCAGGGCAGTGAGGCACCAATGGCCTTCGTGGCCACCGGGTCCGAGATGTTTGAGTTTACCGAATCCATTTAGTTTTCCTTCTTTTTTGCAAAGCTGTAAGCACTGGTTGGACCCACACAGATTCAAGCCTCAATGTCCCCCTGCAGGAAAGATCCAGCAGCAACACCTAAGACAGCCCAACAAGAGTGGTGACAACACTGGAGTGGAAAGGAGTGGTGTTTAGGGAAGGAGGTGCTCTTCAGAAGACACACCATTATGATCACACCTGACCCATAAAGAACCACTGTTATTACCTCCAGGCAAGTACATGTTCACCTATTGGAATATCACGTTGTGGTGGGTAAGTGGGTTGGTTGTGACATGGCCCCAAGGGCACAGGGCACGCCTGCAGTGTTTGGGTAGTGGCACCAGGCGTGAGCTTGTCACAGTGGTGCTTTGGCTGGGAACAAAAAACAGCCAACTTTTTGCCAGACCATGGATGAAGCAGCCATGGATGGGGCTGTGAGGCCTTAGGAAAGTTGGCAGCAGACCCAGGGCCTGATCCTGTGACTTCTGCAAGAACTGGCACAGGCTATCACATGGGAAATGGAGGTCCACAGTGCTTTACTTTCAAGACAGCAAGATCTGGCAGAACAGCTGGCCAAGAATTCAGGTGGCCGTAGTGGGGAGCCATGAGTACTCCCATATGCCAAGATACTCAGGGAAGACGATCTGCAGGCATACCTTGAATTGTTTGAACACTTGGCACAACAGCCAGCTGAGACATGAGCTGGTGGGCTGCCCAATTAGGGTCCCTTCTGACAGGATGGGCTCAAGCAGCATACTGAGCCCTGTCACGCATGGAGGCTGTGGATTGTCAAACAGTTAAGGAAGCCATCCTATACTGCCTTGAAGTATCTCCAGTATATTATGGACAACATTTTCACACCAAAAAGAGTAAGGAGAACGAACAGGCTCATCTGCTAGCCCAACTCTTCAGGAATATGGGGCCCAAATGGCTTAAGCCTGCAAAAAAATGGGCCATGGAGCTGTTTGAGTTCATAGTGCTTGAACAGATTATTTGGGACCTGGAGGATCAAACTCAGAAGTGAATGTGACAGCACCAACCACAAGCCCTTGATGAGGCTGTCTGGCATTTACAGAGGCTGTAAATGCAGCTGCCTGCAATTGAGAGACCTGCTCTGAGGCCAGGCCTCAGGCAGGTCAACCTGGGAAATCAGGGCAAGAAGCTAAGGCAGCCCCTCCAAAGACAGATGCACATGATGTGGCACTGCCAGACACCCAGTCTGGTGTTGTCCCACAAGATTTCCTGGTTACAGTACAGGGTGAAGGTTTTTGCTTTGGGACGCAGAACCATGACCCAGAGAAAGTGGGGTAGAGAAGATGAATTGTAGATTTGGGCACACTTGCCCTGAGCTGTATCACCCCAGGCCTATTGTGCATGACCAGGTGGACAGGCACCATTATGGCTATGGTGGATATGAGGTGCATGCAGACGCTAATACATACGATGGCCCTACCAGTCCAGGCAGGCACCCCAACAATGGGGAAGGCATTAGTCAGCATGCATGGGTGGCAACAAATGCATGAACAACATCAACTGCCAGTGACAGTCTTTGGGAGGACATATGAGATGCCTGTCAGGATTTACTGTGACCTTCCCTGCCCAATGCTGCTTGGTTGAGATTGGCCATACCTGCTGGAAGTGCTGCAGAGTACACTGATGGGGGCAGGGTGTTGCAGAAGCAGATGGGTTTGTTGGAGAAGATGCAGAGGGAACACCCCCTGGAGACTGGATGAACCTGCTTAACCTCAAGAACTCAGGCCAGTTCCAGGAGGAGCAAGTCAAGGACCCTGCATTCTGGCATGCCTTCAGAGAAGGCCTAGTCTGCTGTAACAGTGAGCTGCTGCAGCTGGACCAGTCGAACCAAACCCCATGCTTTGTGGTAAGGAATGACCTCCTATATCACATTGACAATGTGAAGAGGCAAAAAGGGGAAGTGGCACAGTTGCTGGTGCCCCAGTGATATAGGGCCCCTTTGGTTAAGCTGGAGCATGATGGGCCCATGAGGGGACACCTGGGAAGGGATAAAACAGAAGCCTGTCTCTTGGAGCGATTTTTTTGGCATGGGGTATATAAAGAGGTTGGGTGTTATTGCAAGACCAGCCCGATATGCCAGGTGTCTACAACCGACAAGCCCCCACTAGCCCCATTGGTGCTAATGCCTATTGTGAAGAAGCCCTTCGAGCAGATCACTCTGGACATCACTGACCCCTTCCCAAACAGCAGTGCAGGCAACCAGTATGTACTAGTAATGATGGACTAGGCAATCTGCTTCCCTGAAGCCAAACCACTGCATGTGGCCACAGCCCCAAAAATCGCTGCAGAGTTACTCAAATAGTGCCGGGGGTGTGCTCTGCTCTGTATCCCCCTCAGGAACACCCATTTTCACATTTTGACCCTCTGACCCTCATGTCACTCCTATCCTGTTTTTTACTTTTGTTGTCCAAAGAAATTTAATTGTATCTCTCACTCATGGGCCCCACACAGTAGGGGCTATTAGTTAGCTGGGTGGGCCTTATGGCCCATGTAAATATGAAGGATACAAATAGACAGGTTGCCATGGAGAACCTTAGGCAGGTTCAAGACAGGCAGAAAGCTTATTATGACCACAGAGCCCATAAGCGGCACCAAGAGGCAGGTGATCAGGTCCTAGTCCTCCTACCAAGCCACAATAGCTGACTCCTGACCAAGGTGGCAGGGGCCATTTGAAGTAGTATGCTGTATAGGCCCCATTGATTATGAAGTGGTAAAACAAGGGCACCATCCAGAAAAGCAAATTTACCATATTAACCTCCTCAAATGGTGGCATGCATACAGTGGATATCTGATAGTACCCTATCCAGACCAGGCAGAGTTAGGACCACCCCTCTGAGGAAGTCAGTACCCCAGAAGCGCCAGTCCTCAGTAAATATCTTGCCCAAGAGCAGGAACACCAACTTCAGGGATTGGTGGCAGAATATTGGGATGTGTTCTTTGCAGAGCCCAGGGAAGCTAAAAGGGTTGTACACCTTATAAGCATGCTGGAGGGGTGTGTGATACGATAAACCTGGAGGTGGATTCCCCAACAACTCCGCAGTGCCGTGAAGGCTGAACTGGGAAAAATGTTGGATAAGGGAATAATACATGAATCTAGGAGCCAGTGGCACAGTCCCCTGGTGGTAGTGCCAAAAAAAGACAGGGCTTGTGCATGAACTTCTGAAAAATTAAACACAGTGGCCAAATTTGATGCATTTCAGTGCCAAGCTTTGAGGAGAGCAGACAAAGTTAATTGGGTAAATCCAATATCTTCTATTAGACCAACTAAGCTCTGAATCTCACAGTATAAGACACCCTTGAACAGTCTGAGCTTGTTCCACTCTTGCATTAACAAGCAGGCCTCTGGGGTATTTTTGGTGACCTCAGAGAGTTGAATCTTCTCTCTCCAGGCTTTCAGCACCCTTTGTATGTCAGGATCTTACTCTTGGGCAATCGCCATTCAGTAGTGGTGATCTGAGGCAATGAAGAGGGGCTTAACATGGTATAATGCACCCAAGCTCAGGGAATTGCTTCAAGATGTATGCCCAGCACCCCTGCTGCACACGGTGTAGAGTACTCAGCTGCAATGTGCTCCTGAGCATCTTTGCGTAGGCAAAGATATCTTTGACTTTGTCTACGCTACCACATCCAAGTCAGTAGCATGTGGCAATTGGGGCAGAGCATCTGCGTCTATGTTTTTCTTCCCAGATTTGTAATGAAGACTGAATTGGTAGTTGGCCAAGGTAGCCACCCAACGATGACTGGTGGTATCAGGCTTAGAACTAGTGAGAACATAAGTAAGGTGGTTATTATCTATCCACACGTGAAAGATGCTATTATACAGATAGTCTTTAAATGTCAGTGACTGCTCATTTAAGGGCTAGAAACTCAAGTTTGTGAGTTGGATAACTGGTCTCACTGGACACCAACCCCCAACTTGAGAAAACATCAGGTTTCTTAAAAAAAAAAAGGCCAGGTGTCATGGAGTTGAATGCCATGCTCTACCCCTATGTCCTTCCCTATGTCCTACTCATGAAGAGCAAATGTTAGGCTGAGTACTGAGCTTGCTCCTCAGTTGGACCTCCCACTCAGGAGGAAGGCGTGAGTCCCCAAAATAAAACTGTTGGGGATCAATGATTGCAGGGGCCTCTGACCCAACAGGTCTGGGACCACTTCAGCTTCCGTGAGGTCGGGTATCTTTTGCCCTGGTCTCATGATGACATCCTGCTTATTGGTGTTGAACACCAGAATGGTTGAAGGAATTGGGGTTTTGTCCCCCAAGTCCAAGATTCCATGAGGAACCCGCACTCTTTTCAGGGCTCTTCCATCTCTGGCAGGTTCTAGTAGAACCAGCTTCTAGCCCGTCAGGCCCCCAGCATTGTGATATGCCGGAGCCAGCACCCAGCTACTTCCTGCTGGGACCCTTTTTGGTACTTGTCCTGAATAATGCAGAGCCCCCAATGGGACATCTTTCTTGCTGGGTTGCGGTTGTTCCAGCTGCTAGTAGGTGGTGGCACATAGCAAGTGCATCCTTAGGGAGGTCAAATCTTTTTCCTCCCACTGTTTCCAATAGTGAGCCTGGATCCAGAACAGACTGAAATTTGTGCCAACAATGACGGTGTCTCCGTTCATCCACCTTGGGTGTGGGCACACCAAGGCCATAGTGGGGACAGCTTTCCTTACTCCCACAATCTGTGCTGGGAATTCTTGGTGCACAGTGATATATCCACAGTACAGGTAGCTGTCTTGGCTGAGTCCATAAACTTCAGGTCCCATTAAGGGGTGAAGAGGTAAATCTTTAAAATATTCCTCATAAAAGGATTTAAACAGAATAGTGACCTGTAAGCCACTGTCCAAAATGGGTCAGCATGGTTGCCCATCCACAGTTACAGGCACTTCAACCTTGGACCTACCAATCCCTTGGGGGAAAAACTCTACATCTGTTGATGTCTGGGAGCCTTGCTGTAGCTGGGGCTGGGCCAGCTCCCTTGGCACACCCCTCTTCTGTTTCCTGGCTCTTTCCATCTGTCCTTCAGACATTGGAACACCAGAGTTGGATTATCTTCATTTGCACAGTCTCAAGCTAAGTGTGATAGTACTCCACAGTGGAAGCAAAACCCCAGTTGCGTCCCTGGGGGTCTCGTGCAAAGTGGGTTCTGGCGATGTGCCCTGGGTGGGGCATCTGAGATTCAGGAGGGTGTAGCAGGGGCTCTCCCAATCTGGTCAGCTAGTGGAGAGGCAAGAGCTTCCTCCTCATCCTCCTGTACAGGCTCTTTCTGGGCTTCAAGGACCATAGGACCAAAGAACTGTGGTCCCCTGATAAGGGGTCCCACTCAGTGCCCACACAGAATATTTCATTGCGAGGACCTCTTCCTCCTCTCATATCTCTCGAATTAGTTTACTAAACTCTGGAGGGTTGCTCTTTCCAATAGCTATGCTCAGTTCATTCACCAAGGCAAGATTGTAGTGGGCCCCAATCTGGATCTGTCAAAGGCATACTTTGGGATTCTGGAGGGAACCACAGCCCTGTCTAACTCACACAAAGCACAGTTGGTATCTTTTTCCTCCTCGAGGCATAGCCCTTTTACCCAGCACCCCCTGAAACTATACAAAGATGTCCTGAGTAAAGCACTGCACCTTGCCCTGCAGGGTCCCTCTGGGTATCCCTGAAACCAAAAGGGCCCTCCCCACAGGCAGTACAGCCTCTTAACACCAACTCCCCAACAGGGGTTTCGCCACGCTGAAACGTCAGCATCTGTTACTAGGAATAATGGTCACAGTCTGGACACCCTAGTTGTGAAGTAGTTTTTCCTAATGTTGAACCTGAAACGAGCCTGAACCCATCTTCCAGGAGTTTGTGACCATTACACCTAGTCTTCCCCAAGGGTGCCCTGGTGAACAGTTGTTCATCAAGCCCTAGATGTACGCTTCTGATATAATGGTAAGCTGCTACCAAGTCCCCACTCAGCCTTCTCTTTTTCTTGCTGAAGAGTCCCAGGTCCCTCAGCTTTTCCCCACATGGCTTGCCATGCAAGTCTCTGACCATATGGGTAGCCCTTCTCTGGACTCTTAAGCTTTTCCAAGTTCTTGTTAAAGTGTGGAGCCCAGAACTGTACTCAGTACTCCAGCTGCGGTCTCACCAAAGCCAAGTAGAGCCGAGTAGAACAGGAGAATCACTTCTTTGCAATGGTTTTGCTGGAGATGCATCAATTGATGCATGCCAGGGTATTGTTGGCCCTGCTGGCTACAGCATCGCACTGCCAGCTCATGTTCATACTGTGGTCAATTATTACCCCCAGGTCTGTGGTGGCAAGTGATGGGGGACCTTCAGTCCTGCTGCCTGATGAGAGCCAGCAGTTACACAAGCACCCATGTCACGAATTTTGCCTGTCAGCAGCTAGGGATGCAGGGCCCCAGAACCCTCCTGCACCAATCTCCTCGATAGCTGGCAGGCTTTGTGGCCGTAGCAAGGCCTAGCAGCCAGGCCTGCAATAGTTCCCCTCCCACCACACCCCCGTGCCCCAAGACAGACACAGTTGCACAAGCACACATGTCACAAGTTTGCCTGCCAGCAGCCAGAGATGCAGGGCCCCAGAACCCAGAAGCCCCTGTACCTATCTCCTTAACAGCTGGCAGGCTTCGTGGCCATAGCAGGGGCTAGCAGGCCTGCAGCTTTCACCCTGCTGCGACGTACACCACACAGTGTCACCCATGTTACAAGTTTTGCTTGTCTGCAGCTTGAGGTACAGTTTCCCCCAAACCCCTGCACCTATCTCCTTGAAACTTGGCAGGCTTTGTGGCCTCAGCAGGGGCTAGCATGCCTGCAGTTTTGACCCCACTGTAGCTTAACACATACACGTGACATGAGTTTTGCTTTCAAAATTTTGGGGTGCAGTTTCCCTGAAACCCCTACACCTATCTCCTTGAAACCTGGCAGACTTCATGCCCTCAGAAGGGGCTATGAGTCCTGCATGTTTCATCCAAATCAGGCCAGAAATGACAAAGTTATAGGCTGTTTTAACCTTCCCCATTATAGCCAACGGGCGAAATGTCAAAACAGCGTCAAAACGGCGAAACGTTTCAACTTGCCTCATTTTGTTTCGAGGCTGTTTTGACTAATCTATTTCATTTCAATTTTGCTGTTTTGACCTTGAAACAAGTCGAAAGAACGTTGAAACAAAACTGGCGGCGAAATTTCGCACAGCCCTACTGCCTGACTGAGTTCACTTTGGGACCTTGTTCTCTCAAGTCAGGTGATTTCATTGTTCATTATATCCAGAAATAGAGTTTACAAATGAAACTTTCTGCCTCTATTCTTTACTTCAGGGCTGAATCCAAAACCAGGAGGAATCAATTTGTGAAGTTTTCTGAGATATCACAAAGACAATCTTTTCTGCAAGAGATTCATTGCTTGTGGGACTGGCAATCTTGCAGGACTTCACCCACTGAGGACCAGGATTGTTTCTGAACAACTTGTAAGATTGTGGCCCTATCATTTGGAAACCTTAAACATGATTCAGCTATACATCCCTAATTCCTTAACCCAGCCTAGATCCTTCTCAGGGTCTCACTGCTGCCCCACTTTCCCTTGCTTGGGATTTATAATGCCAAAACTAAAATATGATTTGTTCATTTTGTGACACTCGACCTCCATATTCACCTGTGTGCTGCCAGCTGAATCTATCGATAAGTTCCACTCACTGAAGAGTTATGACATTTAGATAGGATCAATTGTTTAATCTTGGTGCTTCTTACCCACATATACAAGGCTAAAGTAGCTGTCCTCTTTGACATGAGAAAGGAATATTGGAAGCAGTTTGGGAGGTGTTGAACCTTCCTCTGAAGCACTGAGAAGAGACTATAAATGAGGGTTGGGCACCATGTCTCATGAGATTGAATTCCTCTCTTCCCTAGAACAAGGAAGGCACCAGTGAAGTTCAGCGTTTCTTACTTTCTACTTCTGCATTTTTAACTATTCCACTTGGGAGAGCCCATTCCTGTGCCTAATGCTTTCATCCATCATAAAGAGGACACTGAATGGAATTTTACAAGTGCATCAACCATCTGCTATATCTGAGGACAGAGCAGTGACTTTCATTGATGATCTCCTTGTATTTGATCACATTCCTTTTCATCTAAGCTGCAGCCTGCAATGTGTCTTCCACAGACTGCAACAGAGGAGTTTCATGTTCAGCCAATACCAGCATTGTGGGAATGAAATATTGAGGATGCATGCCAAATTCCTAACTCCTAAACACCAAGCAATTTGATGGATAAGTTACTGTACAACAGCCAGAATAGAGAAGTATGTCACAATTCACTAGGCTGGCTGGCCTGGTGGCAGGAAT
>NW_005841844.1:1258937-1302905 GCF_000455745.1 Alligator sinensis
AAGGGGGATTGCCAAAGTAGGGGTCAAAAGCCATGAGTCAGGAACCAAATACCAAGTCAGGGTCAGGATCCAGGAAACAGAAACCTAGCTACCAAATCTGAGGAAGCATCCACAGGGCAAGGTCCAAGAACAAAGCCAAACCAGGGTCAGAAGCCAGGAAACAGATCTGCAGGGAAATCCAAAGCTGAAAACCAGGAGCATGCCAAAAGCAGTATCAGGAATCAGGAAAGCCAGAAATGTTACTGCGGTGTTGGTTGTAACCGTGTTGGTCTAAGGACATGGCAGACAAGGATCTGCAGAGATATTACTGGGACAGGAGCTGTTCAGAGACTAGAGACCAGTAGGTTGTGCAGCAAGGGTCAGGTACTGGATGAGTTCCTTAAAAACAGCCCCCAAACCAATCAGAAGGAAGGAGTTGGGGGTCAGCTGGCCTTTTTAAGTTGTAACTGGGTCAGCTACACTTAACAAGGGTTGCAGGGCAAGAGCCTAACTGAGCATTATAGAGCTGACCCAGGTTGCAGAGCAGGAGCCTTACAGTATGGGTACAATAACATTTTTGGGAAAGCAAACCCCTGCACTGCTATGTGGTTTTACCAGATATGACCTCAATACAATCATATATGGTGATATACTCTGGTATACTCACCAGGTTGGGCTTGGTTTCTCTGGTAGTACATTAGCTCTTGCCACTATCTTACTCTTGATCATTATAGCAAGGTTCATATTCCAGGGGCATCTACGACACCCCCTGGTGGCCATGCAACCCCTGCCTGCTCCAGCTCTACTGTGCTCTCCCCTTCCTACTCGTCTGCCATGCCTTGATATATTTGTTTGATCAAAAGGAGGGCTTTTTAAGGGTGCTAGAGTGAGCCCGTTCTTCTGGCCACCACCAGGTCCCTCCCAGACCTTGCCGTATTCTCAATTCTGGCCATCTTGGGCTAACTGGGTCCTCCTGACCCACCTGTGCCACCACAGGCCACCTGTAGGCTTAGGGGCTGTTACATGGCACCAACCATCCCTTACACCACACCCATGCCTCACAGGTGTTGCCATGCAATCACTCCCTTGTCTGGACCTCAGCCTTCTTGACCTTCAACCCTTTTCTTTTCCTGAGCCCTCAAGCTCCAGTCTACCATGTCAGAGCAAGCTTCTGGGTTCCAGCCCCTGTCTCTCCTACTTGGCTGAGAGACTCTGCCCTGACTCTGATATCAGTCCTTCTCAGACACCTGTGGTCCTGTCCTCACCATGCTCTGGGTGCTGAATCTATTTTGGCTCTGTCTGTCTGGGCCCCTAGCCCTGTCTCCACCCTGCTTAGGGCACTGAACCTCCTTTGGCTCTCTCTGGGACCCCTGGCTTAGCCTCAGCTCTGGTCTGGGCATTGAGCCTGCTTCATCTCTAGCTGGTCTCCTGGCCCTATCTGGCTTGAGTTGCATTCAGATGTAGTCCTTCCCTAGGCTGCCACCCTATATGGCTCAAGCCCAGTCTATGTCTCAAGACCCCGACCCCTGGTAGGGCTCCAGATACTCTTGTGCCTTCAGGCACAGCTGGGACCTCCGTACCACCCCTGCTAGTCCCAATCCCAGACCACTGGTCCAAAACTCAAAGGGAAAAACACACTGGCTGTAACATAAACTTAACCTGCTCCAGGTAGAGCAAGTGGCTCACTGTCTTGTAGCAAGGCTTCCCCTTACCTGCGGTTGTATTCCTCCATAGGGCACCAGTACTCCCCTGTAGTCCTCCTGGCCAGGATTTCTTCATTCAGTGGCTTGCAGGGCTATACTCCTTGACTTAACTCAGTCCCAGACTTATATGCTGCTCAGGCCTGGCCCACGTTCAGTCAGGTGACCTCTTAACTGGCCTGACCACAGGGCTGTTTATTGACCCCAGCCTTGATGATGGCCTTTGTCTGGCTCAGAAAAACCCTTCCCTTAAAGGGCCCATTCCTCTTTTCTGTAATAGTGTAAGGGTTCCCTGTGACAGTCATCAATAGGAAGTGTCCTTTTCCCAAGCTAGTGTTGAGGTTAGTAGGTCTATATTACATCATTCCAGAGACATCACCATAAGTACACAGTGTATTGGCAATTTGACCTTTCTGATGCCCTTTATTAGGAAAGGGTCATCTAGTTTGTGAAGTTTAGTCTCTGAACATGTCTCATAGTTAGGGGTCTACGTAAATTGAGGAAACAGGCAGTTGCTTTTGCAGTTCGTGGGGATGCCCACTATTTTTGTGGATTTATTGCAGGACCACCCCATGCCTCTAATTTGTTAAGAGGGCTGTCTGGGTCCTGTCCCTCACCACTGATTGATGCAGAGGGGCAGGACCACACAGCAGGCAGCCCTCTCAGCCAATCAGTGGCAGGGGGCAGGGGAGACTTAAGCAGCATTTGGCAGTGGGGGGTCTTCACATGTGCCTCATTATAGGCAGGCAGGTTGCAGGGAGTTTTGCCCTTGCTGTAATTTAAGAGTGATAGGTAAACATTGGTGTGTGAATCTGTAGCTTTTTTCAACAATTTCTTCACTATTTATATTCCATTTTCCACCAGACCATTGGATTGTGGGTATTTAGGACTTCAAGTGTTGTGACAGAATCCATATTTGTTTGCAAACTCTTTAAAATGAAAACAGTTGAACTGAGGTCCATTGTCTGTTCTCACAATTTGTGGAATCCAGTGTCAAGCAAAAATCAATTTGATGTGAGTTATGACATGGTTTGTTGTAGTACTTTCAAGCAATGCAATTTCAGGATAGTGAGAATAATAATCCAGCACTAATGCATAATTTCTCCTGCATGCATGAATAAATCAATGCTCACTTGATACCATGGAGTTACAGGCTCCTCCATGACCATCATGGGCTTTGCGCTGATCTGTATTTTAGGCATATTGTACAAGCCTTTACAGCATCTCCTGGCATTATTTAAGTTGGGCCAATATAGAGCACCCTTTGCTCTCCTTTTGCATTTTTCAATGCTTAGATACCCCTCATGTATTCTGTTTAACAATGTCTTTATTCAGCACTGCTGGAACAACAAGTTGTGAGCCTTTGAACAAAATGCCATCCAGTACTGACAGCTATTCCTTGAAATGATAGCAGGGGCTAAGTATATGTTTTCCAGGCCAACCAGCACAAATAGCTGTTATTAGGGGTGTGCAAAGCGGGCTGTATTTGATTCAGATTCGGCCCGAATCAGGGACAGTGATTCGATTAGTTGATTCGGATCACTGTCCCTGATTCGATTCGGCCGAATCCGAATCTGAACATTTGATGCTGATTCAGAGAATCAGTGATTCAGACATAGACACAGCTTTAAATGTTTTTTTTACAGACCTCAAGGTACCAGCATGGTTTGTGAATGCTGTGATGCTGGGGTGGATGAAGCATCTCACATGAGTGCAGGGGAGCCCTCCACATGTTTGGCGGTGAACCTGGAAGTGGACCAGAAGTACTTCTGGTCTACTTCCGGATCCACCAGGAAGCACACAGGGCCCCCCTGCCCCCGTGCCTCCCCCCAACTCAGTGATCGGCCACTGGGGGGCCCTGGGTGCCCCCTCTCAGTCCCAGAAGGCACCAGTCACTGAGCTGGGGAGGTGCAGGGAGGCCCCCCGTGTGCTCCCCAGTGGACCCGGAAGTGGGCCAGAAGTGCTTCTGGTCCACTGCCAAGCACGCTGGTCTGCTCTGTTAAGTTAGTAGATATTTCCTGATAAAATTGATCATTCCCAGTAATCTTTGTACTCCTTCCTTATCTGTAGAGGATGGCATGTTAGTAATGGCTTTAACCCTTGAAGAATCAATTACAACCCCGTCTCAGAGAGCTTTTCTCCCAGCTATGTGATTTCTTTGAGCCCAGATTTGCATTTTTGTTTGTTTGGTTTCAAACCTATTCTGTGAGCTCTCTCTACTACCTTTCTTAGCTTCAGGTCATGTTCTTCCATAGTATTTCCCTAAACTAATATATCATCAATATAAACCATAGTTCCATCAAGACCTTCAAAAATTTGTTGCACCTTTCTGTGAAATACTTCAAATGCAGAACATAGTTCAAAAGGAAGCTTATGAAAACAATACCTTCCGTAGCGGGTTTTGAAGGTACATAATCTAGTGCTATTCTTTTCTAGGGGCACTTGCCAAAACCCAGAAGAGGTATCCAAAGTGGAGAAATATTTAGCTTCTGCCAGATTGCCAAAAACCTGTATTTCGGTGGGAATAGGAAAATGCTCCCTTTTGATATACCTGTTCATTTGCTTAGGTTCCAGACATAATCTCAAAGATCCATCTTTTATTTCTATTATGACAAGTGAATGAACCCAAGCAGTTGGTTGCTCTACTTTTTCTATTATGTGCATGTTAATTAATCTACCTAATTTTTTTTCTTTTTCTCCCTTAGTACAAGGGGAACTTTTCTTTGAGTGTGTATGGTGGGAGTATTTGATTCTCTTAATTCTATCTTGTACCCAGTTGACAGTTTCCCTATGCCTTGAAACACATTATAAAACTTCTTCTATGTACTTGCCTTCTAGTCCTTCAATGGCATCCATTCTCTCTTAATCAAACCTGGAGTTTTACACATTTGCAACTCAATAATTGACACTAGCTTTCCTGGGGTTGTTATAAACTGAACGTTTACTATATTACTGTTGTGTCTAATCACTTTCAAAGTGATTGAATTGTTTGCATGTGTTGCAGTGCTTACCAAATGCAGGACGTTGGATGGGTTGTGGTAACCCCTACAGCATTTGCATCTGGCCATTGTTTCTTGAAGCAATTCTTGGCCTCCGCTTGCCTGCATCATAGTGAGATCCTCCTTTCTGTAGTGTTTGTGTGTTGTCTTATGTTTTTGCAGTCTTGTAATCCTGTCTAGTTCAGCTTGTTCTGTTTTTCCTCCAGCTTCTGCAGCCTGGCATTTGTTATCTCAGTCACTTGGCACATTCTAGCTGCCTTTTCCAAATTAAGCTCAGGTCCTCTAGCAGTCTTTTCCTGAGGCTTGTATCTCTTATACCCATTACTATTTGGTCTCTGATTATGGACTCTTTTAGGTCTCTAAAGTTGCATGTCTGGCTCAGGAGTCTGAGGTCTTTGACAAACTCCTCTATTGTCTCATATTCTTTCTTCTGTCTTATGTGGAAATTATAATGTTCAAAGATTTCTTTTTGTTTGAGCATACAGTATAAGTCAAACTTGTTTATTAGTGCCATGGCTTTTCTGTTTTGCTTCTGACAGTTGTAGGCTATTGATGGAGCTTCTGGGCCTGCTATATTTAAAAAATAGCTACATTGAGTGGATCTTCCTTCCTTGTAGCTTCACTGGCCATCATATCTATGTTAAAACTCTGTTTAAATTTCTACCAGTTTTCTGCTGCATTGCTGGACAGCTGTAACTCATCTGGAATTCTGAGATGCTCCATTTTTTTTTCTTCACACCCCACTCCTGGTACCATGTGTTGTTCTCAGAAGACCAAGGAGTTAATCTTACAGAATGATAAAGCTTGTTTATTCAGAGAGCAGGACTCTGTCAACTGTTCTGCTGTTTCCTCCTGCAATCCCTGGGCAAATGTAACAACTTATACATAACACTCTTAAAGATATCCACACACCTACTACAATGAGACTCTGAGGCTGGTTGTAGCCTCTGTGACCAGAAGTGATACAAATAAGATTAATTTTTCCTGAGCTTAAGTATGATGGTTGACTTGGGCAAGATTTATTATACCAGCAGAAAACTAATAAGATTAGAGTGAAGATAACATTTTCAAATGCAGCTAAGTGATTTAAGAGCCTAAATCCCATTTTCAAAAAATGCTTAGGCATATTGGCACTTTTATATGTACTCCAAGGCTCGTGGGGGGGCAGCACTTTAATTAGAGTGGCTAATTATAGTACCACTGTGTCTCCTGGATTGGCGTCCCCGTGCTTAAAAATGGTGGCAGGGGTGCTTGAACTAAAGCGCATTCAACAAGCTTTAGTTCAAGCACCCCCACTGCCATTTTTAAGCATGGGGACACTGATAAACAAGTCACAGGAGGTTGCTCGAGTATAGCAATTGCATGGCCATGTGCTGGAATTCCAGTGTGTCTGAACAGTCTTAGCGCTCATGTATAGTGCCCTTAGGTCCTGAAAACCAATGGTATTAAGGCATCTAGCTTCAGTTAAAATCAATGGGAGCTAGTTGCTTACATGTTAGGCCTTGAGAACCTAAGGTTTATTGAAAGTTAATGGGATTTCTGCTCCCAATTTAAACAAATGTTTTGCAATTTCAGTATTGAAGAGTGTAATACCAACGCCTTTTCTGGTTAGGGTGTCTTGCTATAGCTCTAAAGTGGTGAGATCAAGGCCTGGCTTGGGCTTGTGACAAAAGATTTTCTCTCCCTGATAATTCAGCTATAAATAGGTATGTAGCCATTAATACTGGGTATTCCAAGTGCCTGGCTGTGATGTTGACTACATCACTGCCTTATGAACTTCTGGCTAAGAAATTGGTGTCTTAACCATGCTAAGATGTTAGGCTCAGATGGACCATCTTTTTCTGTAGAGCTAATTGACGCTTCTATATAAAGGGGTTACTTGGAGCTAGAAACAATACTTTTTCAAATAGAAGGGCCACCTGTATGATTAGTGGCCTAGAGGATAGGCCCTATGAGGAGAGACTCCAGGAACTGGGTTTGTTCAGTCTGAGCAAGAGAAAAAGGTGACTTGATAGCCACCTACAAGTACGTCAGGGGTGAGCACCAAGATCTAGGGGAACAACTCTTCAGGAAGGCACCCCATGGGAGGACAAGGACCAATAAGCACAAGCTAATTGAGGGAAAATTTAGGCTGGATATAAAGAAAAACTTATTTTCTGTAAGGGTAATTAGAATCTGGAACACACTCCCAGCAGAGGTGGTGCAGTTGCCATCCTTGGAAGTATTCAAGAGGAGGCTGGATAAGCACCTTGTTAAGCTCATTTGAGCCCAGTAACCTCCTACCCTTGGCAGGGGACCGAACTTGATGATCTTGCAGGTCCCTTCCAGACCTTTGATTTTATGATTCTATGAAATTTTCAATGTTATTGTCATTTTCCATTTTTTTATGCAAACCGCCCTGTGCTATTTCTTACCACATGTTTCATTGAAATGATTTTCAGCCTTGCTAGAGAACTTCTCCATTTGGTGAAAACTATTTTTCTTATTAAAAAGCAGATAATTTCAAAGCTGATTTTGAAAGTATTTTAGATTAAATGTTGGCAGGGAAAGTTGTGAAAAATGCAAGTTGGGCCCATTTCAAACCCTGCAAAACAGAAACAATTTACAATTTGTTGTCTTAAAATTTAATTTGTTACCATTGTTTTCCTGTTTTTTTCCTGTATCTGCTTGATGGCTTGGCAACCTCCCTTAGGGCACAGGTACACTGCTTCCATGGCCTACTCAGGATGATTTCTGAGAGGCCCTCCTTACCCTGTACACACCAATTCCTCAAAAAATGATGCAATGCAAACCCCTTGGAGAACTCAGCACCCCTCTTAGGCTCTGTCTTGGGCATGCTCACTGGCAGGCTCTCAGGGCTGCTCTGAGGTAGTTGTATTGCCTCATTTGGAGGGGTTACTGCATATGGTGCTGGAGAAAACAGGCAGAATGTACTTCAGTGCTGCCCTGCAGGCATTACAGAGGCAGGGAAGAAAGGCCCTCAGAGATGTTCAAAGGAAGAAGATAGGGGTTATGGAAGCAGCAGATGCAGAAAGTCATGTCTCCTTTTAGTTTCTCTTGCCTGCTGCCTAGAATGTTATAGGCATATTATTGCATGGGGGCACCCCCACACCTCTAGCTCACCCCGTGTCATATGTTTGGGCTGTGCTGGAGGAAATTAAAAAATAAATAGGAGAATACAGTGTATTTGTCTTGCATAATTAATTTAACTGTGTAACATGGTGCCAGTCCCAATCTGTTGCTTACTACAATATTGTAGCTAACTTATAATTCCATAGTTTCATAGTTAGTAGGGTCAGAAGGAACCTGAACAGATCATCAAGTCCGACCCCCTGCCATGGCAGGAAAGAGTACTGGGGTCAAATGACCCCAGCAAGGTGTTCATCTATCCTCCTCTTAAAGACCCCCAGGCTAGGAGCCAGCACCACTTCTCCTGGAAGTTGGTTCCAGATCCTACCCGCCCCGACAGTGAAGTAGCGCCTCCTGATGTCTAGTTTGAATCTACCCTCTGCCAGCTTGTGACCGTTATTTCTAGTCACTCCTGGTAGTGCTCGGGGGAACAGGGACTCCCACAATGCCTGCTGGTCCCCCCTGACTAGTTTGTAAATGGCCACTAGATCCCCCTCAGCCTTCTCTTGTGGAGGCTGAACAGGTTCAGGTCCCTTAGCCTCTCCTCGTAGGGCCTGCCCTGCTGCCCCCTGATCATGTGGGTGGCCCTCCTCTGAATCCTCTCCATGTTGTCCACATCCCTCCTGAAGTGCAGCACCCAGAACTGGACGCAGTACTCCAACTGCGGCCTGACCAGTGTTGCACAGAGGGGGAGGATCACCTCCTTGGACCTGCTTGAGATGCATCTGTGGATGTATGACAAGGTGTGGTTGGCCTTCCTGACTGCTTCCCCACACTGTTGACCCATGTTCATTTTGGCATCAATAATGACTCCAAGATCCTTTTCTGCATCTGCACTGATAAGAAGGGAGTTCCCCAGCCTGTAGGTATGCTGCTGGTTCTTCCCCCCCAGGTGTAGTACCTTGCACTTGTCAGTGTTGAAACCCATCCTGTTCTCATCCACCCACCCCTGTAACCTATCTAGGTCTGATTGCAGCCTATTCCTCCCTTCTAGCGTGCCCACTTCCCCCAACATCTTAGTGTCGTCTGTGAATTTGAACAGGGTGCTTTTTACCCCCTTGTCCAAGTCGCTGATGAAGATATTGAACAGTGCGGGCCCGAGGACCAAGCCCTGGGGAACCCCACTGCCCACATCCCTCCAGGTAGAATAAGACCCATCCACCACCACTCTGGGTGCGGCCCTCCAGCCAATTAGTGACCCATTTGACTGTGTAGGTGTCAATGCCACAGTCCCCTACTTTTTTAATGAGAATGACTCAGGTCATCTGCATCTCAGGTAAGTGCATGGAACATCTAGGTGAATAGCACATTTTGGCTCCACTTTCTACTTTCTAGCTTAATTATTTAACTGCATGCTAACTGCCATTACAACTTGTACTCTGTTTAACCAGGATTGAAACAGTGAAGGGGAAGCAGCTATCAAAGAGCTGCTCTTTAGAAGCTTTGAAAATGACATGAGCTAGTCAGTCTCACAGCTGCTATCTCCCCTCATTTTCTAATAACAGCCCCAACAGCAAGTATTAGAAGCCTTGAAAATGAGGGGAACAAATGGGGTTGGGTCTGTTAATACCACAGCACTGATAGTGCTGTGTGCTTAACAAGCATTGATTTTCACATTTGGTTCAGATTAGCACAAACTCAGTAAGCACGTAGCCTTTTTTCAGTCCCACACTTAACACACTTAACTGAGTACATTGTAAGTAGAATATGCCCAGAAGGTTGAGCTATCCAGTGCAGCAGTTCCACTGAAAGCTTAAAAAAGGTAGCAAGTAATTTAAGCATTCATCCAGTCTTGAAAATTATGATGTGTCTATTTCAACCAGTGAAAATCTAACCAAGTTTCTATATAGATTTAGAATACATTGAATTGTCACCATATAACATTTTTTTCACAACAGAATCATGTATCAGGATTCCAGGAAGAGCCATGTTGCTATCTCAGAGTGCCTCAACTGTGGGAAGAATTTCTGAAGGAATGATGACACAGTGTATGCTGAGCATGGAAATACTGCAAGGATGAATAGAAGCATACCTCAAGAAAATGGATACTGACATCAAGAGCTGGAAGGAACTAGCTGCTAACTGATTCTACTGGTGCTGCAACCTAAACCAAGTGGCAGCCCATTTCAAGGTACAGTGTCTTCACCTCAAAGAGAAGAAGAGAGAGAGGAGGAAGGAAAAGGAGAGAAATCACTGCCTACGGTCTACTCTCCCCTGTGGAAAGACTTGAACTTCTGCAGATGGATTGGACTCTTAAGTCACCTCAAGACCCATCAATGAGTCATGGTACAGATCATCCTCAAACTGAAGGATGGCCACCGCCACCAGCATGTTGGGATCCCCCACTGCACAGAATACTAAAGAATACTAAAGAAGACAAGATCCACTTACACAGGCACAGTTCCCACTATAGCTAGGTCACAGGAAGACATCTGTTTCATCTTCTGGCCAAATTGAAACTGGTGAGCTTTCATGTTTACCAGTCAAATATTAACTGTGCTTTTTGGAGAGGCAAACCAGCTTTGGAGCGGGCTATGTCACTGACTGGTTGAAATCTGTATAATATGATATAGTGTTGAGGAAATCAGAAAGAGGAAAATCAACTGTTGTACCTCGTTGCCAGGCAGTGATGGTTGCTGGTAGATACCATTATGGTGGAAGCAGTATAAAACCAAGATAGATGGCTGACAGCATAGATGCTCTATCAGATTGTTTCAGGATTGAAAGAGAAACATCACAATTTTCAGAACTAGACATTCTTTTAAAGCTTGTTTTAACTCAACCACAAGTAAGCAGGCACCACAGAGAAATAACTGGCCAAGTCTGTAATCTTTGTTATGCGGGAAGTCAGGTGTAATATATATTAAGGGCCCTTCAAATCTTAAAATCTATGGCCAGGTACAGAAGTTACACTTATTGTGCAGTAGGAATGCAGAAAGCGCTCTATAGCTGTAGCCAAACAGATGGTTACGGTACATAGAGCCCTGTAATAACAGTGGATCTTGCTCTAATGTAACCCTGGATGGATGTTCAGACAGCTAGTGGAAGCTTCCAGATCACAGGCCCTGGTTCTCATGGGGGACTTCAATCACCGTATCATCTGCTGGGATGGTGCAGGTGATCTAGAAAGTTTTTGGAGAGTGTTGGAGGCAACTTCCTGATGCAAGTGTTGGAGAGACCAACTAGGAGCCATGCTCTTCTTGACCTGCTGCTCATAAACATGGAAGAATTGGTGGGGAATGTGGTAGTGGATGGCAGCTTGGGCAGCAGTGACCACAAGATAATCAAGTTTAGGATCCTGACAAAAGGAAGAAAGGAGACAGCAGAGTAAGGACCCTGGATTTCAGAAAAGCAGACTTTGACTCCTTCAGAGAACTGATGGGCAGGATCCCCTGGGAGGCCAGTCTGAGAGAGAAGGGAGTCCAAGAGAGCTGGTTGTGTTTTAACGAAACCTTACTGAGGATTCAGGAACAAACCATCCTGATATGCAGAAAGAATAGCCAAATATGGCAGGCGACAAGCTTGGCTTAGCAGAGAACCCTTCAGTGAGCTTAAACACAAAAAGGAAGCTTACAAGGAGTGGAAGCTTGGACAGATGACTAGGGAAGAGCATAAGAATATTGCTCAGGCATGCAGGGATGAAATCAGGAAGGTCAAAACACAACTGGAGTTGCAGCTACTAAGGGATGTGGGGAGTTTCTACAAGTGTGTTAGGAACAAGATGATAAGAGAAAGTGTGGGTCCCTTACTGAATGGGTAAGGCAACCTAGTGACAGATGACAGTGAAAATGCTGAAGTGCTCATTGCTTTTTTTACTTTGGTATTCACAGGCAAGGTCAGCTCCCAGACTACTGCACCAGGCAGCACAATTTGGGAGGAAGGTCAGCAGCCCTCGGTGGTGAAAGAACAGGTTAGGGACTATTTACAAAAGCTGGATGTGTGCAAGTGCATGGGGCCAGATGCAATGCATCTGAGGGTGCAGAGGGAGTTGGCTGATGTGCTTTCAGAGGCACCGGCCATTAACTTTGAAAATTTGTGCTGATGTGGAGAGGTCCCTGACGATTGGAAAAGAGCAAATATAGTGTCCATACTGAAGAAATGGAAGAAGGAGTATCCAGGGAACTACAAACCATTCAGTGTCACCTCAGTCTCTGGGAATATCATGGAGCAGGTCCTCAAAGAATCCATTTTCTAAGCACTTGGAGAAGAAAGTGATCAGGAACAGTCAGCATGAATTCAACAAGGGCAAGTCATGCCTGACCAACCTGATTGCCTTCTATGATGACTGGCTCTGTGGATGCGGGGAAAGCAGTGGACATGATACAACTTGATTTTAGCAAGGCTTTTGATACGGTCTCCCACAACATTCCTGAAAGCAAGATAAGGAAGTATGGGTTGGATGAATGGACTGTAAGGTGGATAGAAAGTTGCCTGGGTATTGGGCTCAACAGGTAGTGATCAATTGCTCAAGGTCTAGTTGGTAGCTTGTATCAAGTGGACATTGTTTTTGAGCTATTATGGAATCACCTCTATATGCACTAGGCAAACATGCATAAATCAGGGAAAAAATATTTTTTGAAATAAACTTAAAATACATGATAGTAGGTGTTTGACTTTTAGTATGAGTTGGTTTTTTTTCCAGTTCCAAGATGGCACCCCCCCCTCCCCCCCAAAAGGAGTACTACCGGGGGCCAGTGGAGGGACTTCCAATGGCAAAGGCCAGTGGTTAGGGGGCGGGACTTCTGGTCCCAAGATGGCCACCAGGTGGCAGGGCACCAGTCAAGGGGTGCAGCTACCATTGCAGCCCTCGACAGCTCACCAAAGCTCATTAAGCAGCCCTCCAGCCAAAATAATTGCCCACCCCGAGCTAAACTGTTCTCAGTGGTGACAGATGACAGAACAAGGAGCAACGGTCACAAATTGAAGCAAGAGAAGTTTAGGTTAGATATTAGGAAAAAACTTTCTTACTTGGAGGTGGTGAGGCACTGGAATGGGTTATCTAGCGAGGTGGTGGAATCTCCATCCTTGGAGATTTTAAGACCCAGCTAGACAGAGCTTTGGCAAGGATAATCTAGCTGGGGATAGTCCTGCTTTGAGCAAGGAGTTGGAATAGATGACCTCCTGTAGGCCCTTCCAACCCTAATTTTCTATGATTCTAAGATTTCATGATGTGGTATCAGTGTGGTAGGTTAGAATACTGCAATGAACACCTGTACCAGATCCCATCATGACTTATGGTAGGTCCCATTCTGCTGACATCCCATGGAGCATTGTGATAGCCCAATCACCCCCTCTCCCAGGGTCACACTCTAGCTCTTCCCAGAGCTTATGTGGTCTGCCCAAGTGCTAGGCTGGCCCCACCCTGTCCCTAGACTGTCACTGACATCTTGTTCCCCCCAGCCAGCTAGGAGACACTGTCTGGTATTATCGCTCAGTGTGCAGATTCCATCTATCCTGTCTGAGCATTTATAAAGATTTGCAGCTTTTGATTAAGTGCTGTGCTGTGCTGTGCTGTGCTGTCTGTTTGACACCACATTCACACAGGGGGCTGTCCAAGATGTTCATCTTGTACAGTGTTGTTTTGAAGCATCCATATCCAGATCTCGGTCTGTTCACTTTGACCCATGCTTCTCTGTCAAAGTTGTGCCCAATGGGGGACTCATTTGGTGTTGGTATAAAACATTGTAGGCATAGATTTCAAACTAGATTACTCTGAATAATCATTTCATTTCCATCCACCCCACACCTTCTCTAAATTTAGTGCAACACACAAGGCCACAGTACCTGGTCTGTTGGACTCTCCACACAGGCCCAGCACTGCTTCCCATGAGGAGACTGTTGCCCTCCTGGGCCAGAGTGGTGAGGAAGGCTCCCACTCACCTTCACCCCTGGCATGGAGAGCCCTGCTTCAGAGATTCCTCCCTGGGATGAGATTCCCAAGTGTCCCATGGGGCAGAGGAGGGGCTAGATGGCAACCATGAAAAAATACACTGCGCATTGATTGGGAGATGTTGGGGAGGGAGTAGAACAGGACAGGAGATATGGCATATGTGAGCCACTGACCCATGGTACAAGAAGCCAGGAAGGCATCTGGTGGGGCCTGCTTCGGAGAGCAGCATTAGGGAGGGGAGGGGGACCAGGCTGCCCAAGATGCGATGCCAGGGCCAGCACTGATTCAGCCTGCCTTCCAGGGCTAAGTTGCCATCCCCATCCACTGGCATTCACCAGCGTAGGCACAGGCCCCAGAGAGAACATCGGGGATGGACTACCATCCCACTAGGCCAGGCCACTATGGGCCCAGGTTCCACTGTGGGGGAGTAGTACAGCCTCTGGAAAAATAGGCTTCCCCCGGGGCTCTGATCCAAGTTCTGGAGCGGGCAGTATTCCACAGTTTTTCTTTATTATGCACACAAAAAGTTTGGCAGCTGCAACATTTAATTAAGCTGAGGGGCACCAGTTTTGTGAGCAGCATTCCCCCTGCCACCCCAAGGTTTCGTGTTTGTTAAACTGAGCCCCTGCAGCTGCCCACCTCTTTCCTCCCCCCTTAACGTCATGAATTCCCGGTGGAGTCGGGGTCTTTCCCCTCTCTCAATGTTAACTAAGAAGATGGTTCCAAGTTCTGGAGCGGGGAACATTGCCGTTTTTGTTTAATAAACAGACTAAAAGTTTGGCAGCTTCAACATTTCATTAAAATGAGGCACATCTCTTCTTCAGGTCACATTCCACCATGCCCTGGTGTGTGCCCCTGCAGGAAGGGTTAGCAGGGAGAAGGGAAGGGGGATGTTGTGGGTCTTGTGCAGCGGTGTTCAAAATGCAGGGCCAGAGTTGCCTGGGGCTGGAGACTGCTGAGGGTGCCACATGGAGTAGGTGGGCAGGGTCTCCATGGAGACTGGCACAAGACTCCCATGGGCAGGGCACATTTGGCTCAGCAGGAAGTGGCATCCAGGAGTAGGAAGGGGCCCGGGATTGCAGGGTGGTGACAGTGAAGGGCTGGGACCCAGGGCAGAGCTGCAATCCACTCTCTGCACATCTCTTCCCATGGAACTGGTGGCTGTCACAGGGACATGCGGGTAGTGGATCACAGCTCTGCCCCGGGCCCCAGCCCTACACGCTGTCACTGCCCTGCAATCCCAGCCCCACCCATCCATCCTACTCCCAGACCCTACTCCCTGTCCATGTACCTGGCCAAGTGCACTCTGCCCATGGGGGTCTCAGGCTGGTCTCCATGGAGACCCTGCCTGCTTGGTCCATCTGGCTCCAGATAGGATCAAGTTTCCCCCACCCCTGCTGCTCCAGGCTGAGTCAGCACCCCGCTCCTCCCTGCCATCCTCCCAGCCTGCAACAGCTCACCAAAACCCCTTAAGTGGCTCTCCAGCCAAAATAATTGCTCACCTCTGGGCTAACGCGTGTTCTACTTCCTCCTGACCTAACCATGGATGCTTAAAGCTTGAAAGTTAGAGTGCTTCTGCTTCAGGCTTCTTCAATGCCTGTACTTAGTCTGTGACTCTCAGAAACAATTTGTACAGCATATTTCTTAGGACTCTGTAGTCTCAAAGGCCTTCATTACTGAATGACCAGAAATTATCAAAGGAATAAAAAATACAATGCAGAAGCAAGGAAGGGGGTGGGGGCAAGTGGGGCAGGGGGGAACAATATATAAATGGTGAGAGGAGTGTGTGTGGCAGCCCACTTCTCCAAGTGCATGTTAGTGATGTGCCAGGGTTGAAAAGGATAAGGACATTGCAGCACAAATATAGACTAGTAACCAATCTGTCAGACAGCGAGAGGCAACCGGCTGAAATCATGTCAAAGGCAGACAGCAGTGAAGCACTAATAGTGTCACAGATGGTGATAGGAGATGGTGGGTCAGGAAATAACAGCCTGGCTTTGCTTGGGAGGATGATGATGCTGTGCAGAAGAGCTGGGTAAAATCAAAGTCAGTGAGAAAGGGAGGTTGGTAAGACAAGAACTAAGTAATTTAAAGGTTGTAAGATCTTCCATGATATTCAGAGCACACCAGTAATTATTAGAGCCAATAGCAAGATTGAACTTAGTTGTAGAGATCGGCCCATATCACATCCAAATAACTGAGTACCTTCCTGCTATAATACTGCTCTTTCCTAACCCATTCCTGGTGTTTTATACCTACCCTTGTTGTGTCATTGGGCCCTTGTACACATGACAGAAGTTTAGTCCTTCAGGGTTGCATTCTATGCCCCCTAAATTGAAACAGGGAGTTTTATTTTTCCATCGCTGTGTTCACATCATCAATCTTAAATCTCATGAAATGATCAGTGAACTATTCACAGTAAATTACTGCAGGGGGCACTGCATAACAACCCACCCCACTGATCTCTTTGTACTAAATTACAGCAGGGGGTGCCATACACTGTTAATCTCCGCCATAGACCGGTGATGTCTATAGCTCACAGCTTGCTGATATGTACAGATGACCAAAAGTGGTGTGATTGCATTAATTAATTTATTTTAATGTAATTAATTCTCATTTAATTAATTCAATTAATTTTTCGTGTTTTACATGTATGTTTTTAGTTTTTTAAAAAATTTCACACCAATATTTTAACAAATGTTATTCCATTTTATTCTTATTCTTTTCATTCCTATCTTTATTTTTATCCTCATCTTATTTTTTATTTTCCTATGTCTATATCATCAATAAACTTTATTTCATGTGTAGCAGGCTCACCTTTCAGAGCTTGGGTTGAGTCCCAGGCTTGAGATCCTGCTGTTTTGATTGGTGGAGCCCATCCACCAATCAGGAGGCAGCAGGAGGAAAAGGCATGCCCCTTTCCTGAGGGGAGGGGGAGAAGAGCTCCCTCAGACCTGATTGAAGACTGTAAACTGTGGGGTCTGGAAGGGGCAGAGTCTGGAGCATGTAAAAGGAGCTGCATGCCCACATGCCCAGCACGGGGGAGGGGGGCAGATGCCGCGAGGTTCTCAAGAAGAGCGGAGCCAAGAAAAGCTAGGGAGCTCTCCCCCAGCGGGCAATAGGCCCAAGGCTCCTAAAGCTTCCACTGGAGGAGCAGCCTTGGGAGCGGTGCGAGACCACTCAGGCAGGTGACAGCGCATAGGGATGGTGCACAGAGACCCAGCCCTGGGAGCGATGTGGGACTGCTCAGGCCCATCACGGTGCACACTTCAGTGCATGGAGCCCAGACTTTGAGAGCTGCAAGTGAAGGCTTGAGCCTGCAACCCCGGCAGGGCCTTGGGGGCCACAGTGAGGCGGCTCCGGCCCCATCTCCCAGCAAGTGGCCAGATCCCACGGTGCACAGGGCGGCGCACAGGCCCAAGCCTTGGGAGCAAGGGAGCAGCGGAGGCTGCTTGGGTTAACCACTGAGCATGAGGACGGCTGGCTGGAGCCTGAAGGACCCAGCCTTTGCTAAGAGAGCCGCCAGTGCACAGGGAAATGGTAGTGCTGCGGTGTGAGGCCCAGGAGCCAGCAGCTGAGAGGAGCTGAGCCCTTGGTGCCCAGAACGGGGGACAGGGTGGGGAGGAACCCAGTGGTGCAGGAGAGGCCTGGAGAGGCGCTCCAGTAGAGGAGACCCCATTGAGCTGCGCCCTGCCCCCCGCCACTTGAGAAGACTTGAGTCATTGGGCCCTTGGGTCCCACAGGGGAAAGGCATTTGGGGTGGGCAAACCCAGAGAAGGGGCTGGGTGAGCAGCCCCCCCGCCTAGTCAATGCCCTAAGGGGAGGGGCCCCTGCTGCTTCCTGGACACACTTATAGGACCCCATTGGAAGAAGGACTATCTCTTGCCATCGGTCAGGGACTATATTAAGGGATAGATGTTATTAGGATTGTTCATGTTTGCACCTTATATTTTGTAATTGAAATGTTTTAATTGAAATGTTGTATTGTGATGCTGTAAATCGTGGTATTTAGGGTTTGACCTTGGTTATTGGTTAGTGTTCTCTGTGTAAATATATATATATATATGATATTTAGTTTTATGTTTATGTATATTATAACTTAATAAATTGTATATAGTTAAGAACTTTGGGCTTGTGCTAACTCTATAAAGGAAAGAGGGATCTGCTTGAAATTCTGGCATCCCTCTCTCAGCACCCCCTCCTGCCTACTCATCCTATTCAATTGAGAATAGGGTACACCCTTGGGTGTACCTGGGTTACATTTGTGTAAACCTGCTTCTTTTTATTTCACTCAAACAACCACCCCTACAAACAGGGTGCTGAAATTCTCCAAGCACTTATGCACACAAATCTGCACCCCGTGAATTTCTTATATGTATTTTCGTGCACATATTGAAGTGTTGTGGTGCACTAATTGGAACATCAATAATGCACTCTCTGCATTATCTCACAGGGGTCCTAATCTTGGAAGATGCCTGAAACACCCCCACCTCTCCCTTCTGCACCCACATTCCTGCATTCACATTCCTGCACTGTTGGGGGTCATTGTTTCATTCAGTGTTTCCCTTGCATCCCCAGACACTGGTTACCATGTCTCTGTTCCCAGAGCCCCCCAGGTCCTGGTTTCCTCAGGCAGTCCCCCATGCTCCGCTCCACCCACCAAATTCAAATCCATGCATCAACCATCCAAGTTCCTCCCCAGGCTAACAAGAGACCCTGGCCTTCTGACTGGACATACCGCTTCATTATCACCTCGCCTCTCTCTGAACAGGGGGCTGAAATTCTCTTAACACTTACAATATGCACACAAATCAGCATCCCGTGTCTTCATGTGCATATTGGGCATTGAGTTAATGTGACCATCAGTAGGTAATGCATTTTACTGTCCTTGCTGCATTTCACCCTCCATACACACAAAGCAAAAGAAAACCTATAGACATCAACCCTCTCTGGCTCCCCATCTCCCCCACGATCACTGCAGTCTGCCCACTCCACACTAGAGACAATGTACTTATGAGACAGAGAAGTGTTGTAACAAAAATTTTAATTTTATTTATAGAAACAGTTAATAGTAACTGCTGAATGGTTTAGCATTCAGCACTGATTGATCGGTAGCCTACAGAGCAATGTCTCCATCTGCAGCAGCCAAAATGTATGCAGCCAGGCAATTCTGCACAATGGTTTCTCAACCAGTGTTTGCATGCTGATAATAGGGGGAACTGTGCCCTGACTGCCCACATCTCTGTCTGGCCGCTACCTCCCACACTTCCTCAGACAAGGACTTGCTGAATGCTTACACCCAGATCTCACAAATATTGTGGAGCATGCAGGCTGCCACAATGAATTCCATAACAGTTTCTTGCTCTATCTTGAGCCTGTAGTTAAGTGACCTCCACCATGCTTTCAGATGACCAAAGGCACATTCAAAAGCCATCTGGTATTTGCTGAGTTAATAGTTGAATACAATCTTTTTCTGGAGCAGTAACTTGTCCTCTATATGGCTTCATGAGCCAAGGCAGGAGGGGTAAGCTGTGTCCACTATGATAAGTGGGGGCATGGCAAAGCCCCAAATCACTGCATCGGGGACCCTGGGTGCATATTTTCCCTTCTCCACCATGCTAGGCAGTGGCAAGTTTAAAAAAAACAAACACATGCATCATATGTGCTGTCTGCCCGTCCTGTATAAATGTTAGTGAACCATCCTCAGGGTGAATGACTGGCTCCCCTGGGATGGGGATAGGACTCAGATGTGTGTGCTGTCCAATGCACCCACACAATTAGGGAACTCCATGGCCTTGAAGCCTTCAAAAACTTCCCTGGGGTTATGGAGGCAGATGAAGCTGTTTGCTGTGATGTCCTGCAACAGCTGACATACCTCACATATTGCCACCTTGGCCATGCAGGGAGCCATGCCAAACTGGTTCCTGATGAAGTGGAGGCTGGTGGGGGATGTCCAGTTTCATGATGGCCATGGCCACCATTTGGAAGAAATGTGGGTTTGAAGTCTTTACACCCTTCTTGATATGTCCTATTAGCACATCAAGAGCTATGCCAGACATCGAGATGCCAAAACCACTAAGTAATATGGCAGTCACAAATGTCCAAATCTCCCTACACCCCGTTTTCAATAACATGTGCTCGGCAGAAAAAAGGCAGGTACTGAGCAGAACACTGAAATGGCTGAACTCCAAATTAAGGGTTGTTGAATAGGAACAATAACATAAACATAATTAACAGCCCTGCTCTTTACACCCCAGTTCCTGTAACCACCCCTCCTCTAAAAACGTGGACAATCTGGGGCAGGCTATGGATGTCACAGGTGTTCTGTTAAGAAAGGTCACATGAGCAGATTTCCATGTCTCCAGTTCTGAGACATAGTTCACAATTGCATAGCTATGCATATGTGGAAACTCAGACATGCATGAAAAGGTTCCATACAAATGTCTATATAACTGCTCTCAGCTGGGGGCAGAAAGCATCTCGCAACTCTGGTCAGAGCATAGTGACCCCTCTCTCAATGACACATTTTGACCCCCTGTCATGGGATCGGGTCCCCAGGGATGGCCGTGACACCTGTAGGGCTCCGTGACCGTGCCAGTCTTGCCCAACGGGCACCCTTTTTCTTTCCTGCCATGTCTTGATATAATTATAATAAATAGGGAGGCGGCCCTCTAGTCTACGTTGGACACGGTCCTGATGGATCCCACTGAACCCTGTGGGTTTTTGGACCCCTTTTGGGTCCTGCTCAAAAATGGATGCCTCACAAAACACCCTCAGCCATATGGGCTAGATGCATGGCTCCAAAACTGACCCTTTACCACACCCCAAGCCTTGCAGATGGCATTCACACATGGTCTCTCTGAGGCCCTAGACTAGCTAGGCATCCGGTCATCACTGGGCTCTCCACAGCCCTCTCTCTGCACCCACACTGGCACTGGGCTCTCCACAGCCCTCTCTCTGCACTCCCACTGGCACTAGGGTCTGCTCACCCCTTTTGTCACTGTGCCCCCTGGTGCTGGGGTCTGCTCATCCTTTTCATCACTGCACCCCCTAATGCTGGGGTCTGCTCACCCCCTTTGTCAGTGTGCCCCCTGGTGCTGGGGTCTGCTCATTCCCTTTGTCAGCATACCCACTGGTGCTGGGGTTCCCACACTGTTGTGGGCCCCCAATGAGGCCTCCTTCTTCTGTCTGGCTCTTAGGACCCTCTCCCTAAGCAGTTTCTGCTCTTAAAGGAGCAGGCACCTTAGTGCCCTGCGACATCCCCAAAAAGTACTCAGTGGAGGCACTGAAGAACAAGCCATGATATTTGGGGGGAACAAAAGGATCTGGAGCAGCTGGAAAATTGACAAAATAAGCCAGTCTATCCGGCCATTGCCCAGAAAATGAAGGCGTGTGGCCACAACTGGGACTAGGCACAGTGTTACAGCAAGACGAAGCCCCTGAAATGTGCTTTTCATCAAGCCAAGGGCCAGGCCAAGGACCAGAATTCTCAGTCAGGGGCAGGATACACAATAGCCCCATTCTGTGAGCAGCTGTTCTGCATTCTTATGAAGGATGCAGGCAACAATTGCTTCTGATCCTTTGGGATGATGGGGGTGCAAGAGGCCACAGAGTCACCTAGCCTGCAAGGGGGTTGCCTAGAAAGTAGGTACCATAGGGTACAGCAGTGAGCAATAATTGGAGGTGCTGCACAATACCCATAATATTTTGTCTGAGCACATGCAACTTCTCAGTGCTCCCTGGCCACCCCACCCAAGGTGGGAGCTTCGGGGGGTGAGGACTTTCAAGATCTGGACTTTTATTATTGTGACCAGAGAAAGACATAGCGGCCAAACCAAGGCCAGGTGGTGGTGAGCTGGCCCAGAATTTTGTTAATGCAGGGAGCAGTAATTGGGTAGATGCTGCACAGTGCACTTAATATTTCCTCTGAGTGCATACAGCTTCTCAGGGATCAGTTCAGCTGGTGATTGGCAGTGGAAGAGAACAAAGCAAATTCAAAACCTGGCAGGCAGGCTTGACTAACTGCTAATTGCCACTATTGAAATACAGGCATGTCCATCATAAGCTCATGCAAGCCCCTCACCCTACAGGCCATCAAACCCCTCCCCCCACCCGTCTACACTTCTCCTCTTACACACAGGGAACATGGAGTGAAGAATCGAACAAAGCACATAGAAACTTTTATTTACAAACCAAATATTAATCATAATTTAACAAACAACAGAACAGCTTTTATAAGATAATGATGAATAATTACTGCAACAGAGGAATTTCTTTTTACTACCATAGTGATGCATGATTCTTGAAAAAAATCAATCTAAACAATAATCATTTATAACTAAAAGACCTTGGCTCTAAGGTGCACTTTCCAAGTTTGACTGCAGAGCACAGATCCATACTGGCCTGTTCCACTCCCAGGCAGGAGCAGGGCTGATGACCAGCAGGCATAGAATCTTTGCAAGAAGCCCAGCCATTATTTGCCAGTCCTCCTGGGTCTGGGAATGCCTGCTGGACTCACAGCAATCCCTGTTGCGCTGGACAGCCATGAATCTTCCCATAGCCAGACGGATCTGTCTCAGCATCTTGCGCAGCCAATGCTCACAGTCCCTGAGGGTGTTCATAATCCCATCTGTATGTGCATCAGTAGAAGCCTGCCTTGGTAGCCTGTGTGTCCTCAGTGGTAGCGTTGCAAGTGGAGCTGAAAATCAAGAAATGTGGGAAATAGAGTGAATTAAGGATGCTCGGTGCACTAAAAAGTTGCACTCAATAAATCTTGCCAGCAGATAAGAAGCAATCGACCCAAAAGGACTGAGATGTGGGGCCTGCTTATGGGTGGCAGCAGGCCCTGAGTGGCTGCAAGCAAGTGCCCACCCACTTTGGCCACCAAAGTGCCTCCCAGCTGTGCATTGTCCTGTACCTCCCTGCACTGCCTATTAACTCCCAGGGTCTTTAAAGCACTGTCCTATGCTGTCCCCTCCTGCCCTTCACCTCAGAGCCCAGCCTCATCACAGCTGTCAGTTCAGGTGACAAGTGACTTAAAGGGTCCCCAGGGCTTCACATACTGGGTGTGGAGGTCAAACCCCACTGTCTACCCTCCTTGGAGAAAGTGGCAGGTGACATGACCAGGACACTGCCACTATCTTCTCCCCTGGACCCCCCAGCAAATCACAGCAGTGGTTGGCAATGTCTCAGCACATAAGGATGCCCTGGAGGCTTCTTTCCCTGTGTGTTCATGGTGATCCAGTACCTCCATTAGTGTCTAGGGGTATCTGTAATGGACCACAACATGCAGTGAGGTGCCCTGTTGCAGTGCTGACTCCTACCCTGGGGGTCTTTAAAAGGAGGCTGGATGAACACCTTGCCGGGGTCGTTTGACCCCAGTACTCTTTCCTGCCATGGCAGTGGGTCGGACTTGATCTGCTCAGGTTCCTTCCGACCCTACCAACTATGAAACTATGAAACTATGAAAGCAGCCTTCAGCATTTTGCCTTGACACAGCACTGGACCACTGTCCTGTTGTGCCCCTGCTTTCCCATTCTCATGACAACATCAAGGTAGATATTCCAGTTGGCCTGCAGACTGCAGACCTTGTGTATGCCATGGCACAATAGGAGGGTGTGCTGTCAAGGTATGACACAGGATCAGGCTAGCCAGTGACCCATGTGTCAAGACATAACTCCCAGCAGGACATGGTATGAACTGCTGAGCAGTTCAGACATAGCTGGTGAGGGAATGAATGCTGACAGAACTCATCCACTATTCATAAAGCGGGTGCGATTAACACTCACGCGGGCTCACAAATTCCGCTTGTCAGGCTTACGTAAAACCAGTGAGCAAATTAATGACATTAGGGGGACAATTACACCACAGCCAGCTGAAAATGGATGTTTGAGAGCCGCAGGGTGGAGGGGAGCAAGGCTTCCTGATGGCTGTTGCTGGGCAAAGTCTGGGGATTTTTGCTGGGCAAGCAAGAGCTATGCTTTGTGAATGTTGCAAGTTTTGGTGCCAGTCAGTGGTGACTGATGCAAGTTTTGGCACCAGCCAACAGGTCTCCCCTGGTGTCCTAAAACATTCATTATACACAAATACCTGCAAATTGTAGTGACACTTGGTGGACAAGGGAACTCACTACACAAAAATTGTAGCAACACCTGATAGACAAAGGGACCTCACTCGTCATTCAGTGAATTACCATGTACATGTGACAGATTAATGGATGCAGCATTCCAAGGTGTGTTGTTGCAAACTAAACTACATCAGGATGGGGATTAGTTTATGATGATGCAAACTTATTTAAATTGCCAAAAACTCACATACATGTAAAGTGTGATGCCATTAAGCCACACAAAAGGGCAATTTTCATCACGTGTACAAGCACCCTTTCAGACAGAAAGCATGTCATCGGGAAGGCTTTGGCTTTCATGACCACAGTCCACTCTTTGGTGAGAAAGGCAGTGAACTGCTGGGAAGGGATGGCCTCCACCTCTCTCCACTGGGGAGGAAGCTCCTCTCAGCCAGACTGACTGACCTGCTCCACCGGGCTTTAAACTAAGCCCGCCGGGGGATGGGGGGACTACTGCCACTGCTGGCCCACTGAGCAACCCTTGCAAAGCCAGCAGGGCAAAGCACTTAAAGGAGCCCACCCCTGCCCCAGCCCTGGAATGAGCGGTGGGCAAGGCAAGGGCCCCTAGAGGGACACCTGCGTGTCTGTACACAAATGCCAGGAGCTTGGGGAATAAACAGGAGGGACTTGTCCTCCTGCTTAACATAAATAATTATGATGTCAAAGGGATAACAGAGACCTGGTAGGACTCCACCCATGACTGGGCCACAGGTATAGATGGCTATACCCTGTACAGGAGAGATCAAGTGGACAGAAGGGGCAGGGGTGTAGCTCTCTATGTCAAGGAAAGCCATGCGTCCCTGCAAGCTGACATTGGCGCCCAGGGTGGACAACTGGAGACCCTCTGCGTTAAAATCCATGGGGAACACAGCACAGGGAACACAATGGTGGGAATCTATTACAGACCCCTACCCAGGATCAAAAGCGTGACCAGGAGTTCACCAGGGAATTGGCTGAAGCTGCACGCTCCTGGTACATGGTTGTCATGGAAGACTACAATTACCCTGACAACTCATGGGAAGAGCACTCGGCCAAATCAGAGCGGTCCCAAAACTTTCTCTTGTGTGTGGATGAGCTCTACCTGATGGAAGAAGTCGACGGGCTGACGAGAGGTAAAGCGATGCTTGACCTGGTACTGGCTATGGGGGACAACCTAATCAGCGACCTAACAATTGAAGGGAAGCTGGATGACAGTGATCATGAGCTGATCACCTTCACCACCTGCCATAAAGCTGGCAAGTCAGTCAGCAATACAGAAGTCCTCAACTTCAGGAAAGCTGACTTTGACAAGCTCAGGAGGCTCGCAGGTGAGGCCCTAAGGGACCACGACCCAAAGGGGAGGGGAGTTCAGGAAGAGTGGTTGCTCCTCAAGGGAGCAATCCTGGATGCACAAGCTAAGTCTATTCTAACTCGAAAGAAAGGCAGCAAAAGGGCACAGCAGTCCCCTTGACTTTACAGGGAACTAGCGGACCTCTTGCATCTAAAAAGAAAGACCTACAAAGGATGGAGGACAGGATCCACCTCCAAGGAGGAATATTCTGCACTGGTCTGGACCTGCAGGGAGCAAACCAGGAAAGCCAAGGCTGCAACTGAACTCCAACTAGCTACAAGTATCAAGAACAATAAAAAAGTCTTTTTTTAGATATGTGGGGAGCTGGGGGAAATGCAAGGGCAACATTGGACCCCTGCTAAACCAGATGGGACAACTGACAACTGATGCCCAGGAAAAAGCCAACTTGCTAAATGGGTACTTTGAATCGGGTTTTCACCAGTCCCAAGGGGTGCCCCTGCCCATTACGGGACAGGGAGGCCCGTGTGAGGGAGATTCCTTGTCCTCTATCAGTGCTGATCTCATGAAGGAACACCTTGAGAGGCTGAACACTTTCAAGTCAGCCGGTCCTGACAGCTTACACCCCAGGGTACTCAAGGAGCTGGCAAGCATCATAGCTCAGCCCCTGGCACGAATCTTCGAGAACTCCTGGTGCTCTGGTGAAGTGCCCAAGGACTGGAAAAAGGCTAATGTGGTGCCTATCTTCAAGAAAGGGAGGAAAGTGGATCCGGCAAACTACAGGCCCATCAGCCTGACCTCTATCCCAGGGAAGGTCTTGGAAAAGATTATCAAAGAGGCCATTCTTAACAGACTGGCCGATGGCAGCATCCTGAGGGATAGCCATCACGGGTTTGTTGCGAGTAGGTCTTGCTTCACCAATCTTATCTCCTTTTACGACCAGGTGACCTATCACCTGGACAAGGGAGAGGTGATTGATGTCATAAATCTTGACTTTAAAAAAGCCTTCGATCTGGTATCCCACGATCACCTCTTGGCAAAACTGGCCAACTGCGGCCTTGGCTTCACCACGATCCGTTGACTGGGGAATTGGCTCCGTGGTTGGACCCAGAGGGTGGTGGTTGATGGAAGTCAATCATCATGGTCCCCTGTGACTAGTGGGGTCCCTCAACGCTCTGTTCTTGGGCCAATACTATTCAACATTTTCATTAATGATGTGGACATTGGTATCAGAAGTGGACTGGCCAAGTCTGCCGATGACACCAAACTCTGGGGTAAAGCGTCCATGCCTGAGGATAGGAGGGCAATCCAGGATGACCTTGACAGGCTTATGAAATGGGTGGATGAGAACCTGATGGCATTTAACACTGAAAAATGCAAGGTTCTCCACCTTGGGAAGAGAAACCTGCAGCACTATGGACGAAAAGGACTTGGAGGTCATGATTGACGGCAAGATGAACATAAGCCTTCAATGTGATACTGTGGCTAGTAAAGTGAGCAAAACGCTGGCTTGCATCCATAGATGCTTCTCAAGCAAATCCCAGGCAAGGTTCCCTCTAAGGTGCGCACGTGCACAGCCATACACAACTAAAAGTGTGGCCGCGCACAGCCTTTTCAAGGCCGCACACCAGAAGAGGCTGGGGCAAGAGCCTGGCATGGGCTCCGCCAGCTATGGGGAAGTGCTCTGCTCCCCCGCATCAGGGCGGGGGAGTGGATCACTTACCCAGAGCCAGCGGAGCCCGCGCCAGCCTCCCATCCCAGACTCCATCCCTGCCTTGCCTGACCTTGGGGAGGAGCTGCTGCCTGCCCCGAGTGAGGCTCTGCCAGCTCCAGGACACTGCTCTTCTCCCCCGCATGGCCGCGAGGAGAGAGAAAGCACGTGGCATCAGGGCCGGGGAGCAGAGCAGTGTTCCGGAGCTGGCAGAGCCTCACTCGGGGCAGGCAGTGGCTCCTCCCCGAGGTGAGGCAAGGCAGGGATGGAGGCTGGTGCGGGCAGCTGGCATGGGTTCTGCTGACTCTGGGCAAGTGCTCCACTCCCCGGCCCTGATGCAGGGAAGCAGAGCATTTCCCCAGAGCCGGGGAGCCCACGGAAAGCTCCGGCTCCAGCCCCTGGCCCCTGGCTCTCAGCTCCAGGTCCTGGCCCCCGGCTCCAGCCCCTGGCCCCCAGCCCCAGCCTCCAGCCCCCAGCTTCAGCCCCTGGCCCCTGGCCTCCGGCTTCTAGTCCCAGCCCCTGGCCTCTGGCCCCCAGCTCCTAGTCCACCCCCGGCCTCTGGTCCCCGGCTCCTGGCTCCCAGCTCCAGCCCCTGGCCTCCGGCCCCCGGCCCCAGGCCGTGGCCCCTGGCCCCAGCACAGCAGTGTCCCAGAGCTGGCGGAGCCTCACTCAGGGCAGGCAGCAGTTCCTCCCTGAGGTGAGGCAAGGCAGAGATGAAGGCTGGCGCGGGCTCCACCAGCTCCGGGGAAGTGCTCCACTCCCTGGCCCTGATGTGGAGGAATGGAGCACTTCCCCAGAGTCAGGGAGCCCATGGCAGGCTCCAGCTCCAGCCCCTGGTCCCCGGCTCCAGCCCCTGGGTCCAGCCTCAGCCCCTGGCCCGTGGCTCCCAGCTCCAGCCCCTGGCCTCTGGCTTGAGCCCCTGGCCCCCCACCCCTGGCTCCTAGCCCCAGCCTCTGGCCCCTGGCCCCCGGCCCCAGCCCCCAGCTCCAGCCTCTGGTCCCTAGCCTGAGCCCCCAGCCTCTGGCCCTCAGCCCCCTTCGGTAAATGTCCCACGCCGGACTGAGGCAGCGCGCTCACAGACTGAAACAGTGCGCTCATGGACCGCTGCTCCTTAGAAGGAACGTTGATCCCAGGATTTCATTCTCCCATTGTACTCAGCCTTGGTGAAGCTGCAACTGGAGTACTGCGTCCAGTTTTGGGCTCAACAATTCAAAAAGGATGTGGACAAGCTTGAGAGAATCCGGAGGAGAGCCACACGCATGATCAGAGGTCAGGAAAACAGACCTTATGATGACAGGCTGAGAGCTATGGGACTCTTCAGCACGGAAAAGCGCAGGCTCAGGGGTGATCTGGTGGCCGCCTATAAGTTTATCGGGGTGCTTACCAGGATCTGGGGGAACGTCTCTTCACCAGAGCGCCCCAGGGAATGACAAGGTCAAATGGTCACAAACTCCTTAAGGACTGTTTCAAGCTGGACTTATGGAAGAACTTCTTTACAGTCCAAGCCCCCAAGGTCTGGAATAGCCTGCCGCCGGAGGTGGTTCAAGCACCTACTTTGAACACCTTCAAGAGAAATTTGGATGTTTATCTTGCTGGGATCCTATGACCCCAGCTGACTTCCTGCCCCTGGGGCAGGGGGCTGGACTCAATGATCTTTCAAGGTTCCTTCTAGCCCTAATGTCTATGAATCTATGAATATTTTTTCAGGAGCAGGAATTGCTTCAATTAGTTTTCTTAGCATTCCTAAAGGTGTCTTAAATAAATAATAATGAATAAAAAAATCAAGCCAGAATGGAGCTAGCCTGACAAAATATATTTATTTTGGAAAAAGTAGGAATTATGCTACCTGAGTCATGCTAAAGGTAACAAAAAGTGGACTTCAGGAGGCTTGCTGTCCAGCTGGATAAAACCTTAGAATTTTTCTTTGAGGAGTATATGTAAGCTTGAGTCTATAAAAATGGGGGGTGGAAACCTCATGAGACAATGATTCCTAACACTTAATCTGATTTTTCTATTTCTTCCCCTCCACATGTTCTCCTACCAAGACCCAGAAAGCACAAAGGTTCACAAAAATGCAAAAGAATGAAAGAGAGAGTAGGGAGCCAGGCAAGGGGGTATGTAACCTAACCTTTTCCATATCTCACTAAAATTGCAGACTGGTCTTGGTTTCAAGCAAAGACCCAGGTCAATATTACACAGTATAATTGGGTTCCCTCCTAGAATAGAATATGTGCTCTTGGAAAATCACATACACTGGATAGAGCCCCCAAAGACACTTTCTCTAAGTGAAGTTGTACCATAAGCTAACCAATGACATTGGTTACTGACCGCATGTCCATCGAAGCATTAAAAACAAAGGCCCAATTGTGATGGGCTGGTCATGTAGGTCAGATGCATGACAAATGAATGCCCAAGCAGCTCCTCTGAAGTGCCGTGGAACACAGGAAGAGGAAGTCTGATTGTCAACATCCCACTATAAGCAACCTTTATCCACAGAGTCCTAAGAATCATCCACCCCAGCTTCTCAACAGCACAGCATAGCCTACAAGGCACCATCTGAAAACATAATCTAAAACACTCACCAAGGTTCTACAGGTAAAAAGCAGGGAAGACAAAGACACCAATACTTGCCTGGCCACTGCACTAGCACAGAAGCAATTTGGTTAATATATACCACAAGGATCCTAGTAAGCAGATCATACTTCACACTATAGAGAACTACAGCTTCCTTCTCCACCTCACTTTACCCAGTCTTTGTTAATTTGACCTGGAGAAAAATTCTTTCCTGACCTCAAATCTGGTAATCATTTTGACTCTGAGTGAAAGAGGGTCCTCTAGATAGGTACCTGAGTAAGCACCTATGCAGTGCACCACAGGGCTGACAGGTGGTCTGTGTGTGTTTGGGGCTTGTGCACTAAAAAGCTGGGAGTGTTGCTGGCCAAGTGATTGCTGATTGCTGAGCGATTGCTGCCTGGGCCTGACAGAAGCCCTAACGAAGCGGCAGAGCCAGTCCAGGCCCAACAGGTATAAAAGGAGACTCCCTGAGTGACCAGGGAGCAAGCGACCAGGGGTTGCAAACAGGTTAAGCAGTTTGCAGGCCAGTTTGTGGGTCAGTTTGTCTCCCAACACCTTCAAGCCTTTCAGCTTGATGTGAGGAAGCAGCGAAAAAGGAACCTTTTGCAGCCAAGAGCAGTAAACAGGCCTGCTTTCAGGAGAGTTCACTAAGGAAGGTGTGCTTGGAAGAAGGTCAGTAAGAGAGACAAGGCAGATTAAGAGGCCCAGAAAAATGGCTGAAGGTCATTGCAATGCCAGAGCCACTGGCACTGCTTGCACCTGTGAGGTTTCTGTACAGGCAGGACTACTCACCATTGAGGCTTCCACCCAGGTCTCTGGGGTGCTGTGGGGACTTCAGTTTGCAGGTTCCTTCCAGTGAATGCCAGGTTGTGGGGGGTGCCTGTGGTGTGAGTGGTTCCTCCTGGTGGTGTCTCTCTGGGAACAGGCAAGAGAGCTACAGGAGAAAGTGGTGATGCTTTGAAGCAACTTCTTCCATGAGGAGTTCATCAATTCAGTGCTGGAGGGGACCTCCGGGATTGTGGAAGACAAACTGCCAGAGGCAGTGCTAGAGAAGAGAGAGGACATGGACTCCCAGGAGGGTGGAAGCTGGAAGATTGTGACTTCTGGCAGCAAGCAGAAACCTTCACCTTCACCTGAAGCAGTTCATCTGGAAAACAGATACGCAGCCCTAGCAACAGAGAGGAAGGAACATGTTTCATTGATGGAGAAGAACAGGTTAGGTATCACCAAGGTGGAAAGGATAGAGACAACCACCACCAAAAATAAATGATGGGTGGTGGTGGTTGGAGACTCCATTCTGTGGGGAATGGAGGGAGCCATCTGCTAACCTGGACTGTTGCCTCAGGAAGTCTGCTGCTTGCCCAGAGCCTGGATCTGAGCTATCATGGTGGGATTACCAAGACTCATCCAGCCTTCTGATTACTACCTCATGCTGCTCATCCATCAGAGCACCAATTATACTGCCAGGGAGACCCTGAGCAGATAAAAAGTTACTACAGGGCTCTGGGTGCAAGGGTGAAGGGGTCTGGAGTTCAGGTCATGTTCTCTTCAATCCTTCCGGTCAAGGGAAAGGGCCAAGGCAGGAATGTGGGTGCATCCTGCAGATCAATACCTGGCTGCACAGGTGGTGTCACTAGCAGGGCTTTGGCTTCTTCAACCATGGGATGTTCTTCCAAGAAGAAGGATTCCTGGGAAGAGACTGGATCCACCTGATGAAGAGAGGGAAGAACATCTTCATAAACAGGCTTACTAACCTAGTGAGGAGGGTCTTAAACTAGTTTCACTGAGGGATGGAGACCAAAGCCCTGAGATAAGTGGAGAAGCAGGAGACCTGAAGGAAGAGCAAGCAGGAAGGGTAACAGGGGAGGTGTTCTCATTCTTCCTGAGAAATCAGGGCAATCGACTAGTTACCTCTGGTGCCTGTATATGAATGCACGAAGCCTGAAAAACAAGCAAGAGGAATTGGAAGTCCTTGCACAGTCACAGAACTATGATGTGATTGGAATACCAGAGAATTGGTGGGATAGCTCACACAACTGGAGCACTGTCATGGATGAGTACAAACTGTTCAGGAAGGACAGGCAGGGGAGAAGAGGATGAGGAGTTGCACTGCATGTACAAGGGCTGTATGATTGCTCAGATCTCCAGTATGAAACTGGAGATAGGCCTGTTGAAAGTCTCTGGGTTAAGGTTAGAGGGGAGTGCAACAAGAGTAATGTTGTAGTGGGTGATTCTATAGAACCCCAGACCAGGAGGAAGTGGTGGATGAGGCTTTCTTCAAACAGCTAGTGGAAGTTTACTAATCACAAGCCCTAGTTTTCACGGGGGACTTCAATCACCCTATCATCTGCTGGGAGGGCAATACAGCAGTGCGCTGCCAATCCAGGCAGTTTATGGAGAGTGCTAGGGACAACTTCCTGGTGCAAGTGCTGGAGCGGCCAACTAGGGGCCATGCTCTTCTTGACCTATGGCTCACAAACAGGGATGAATTGGTGGGGAATGTAGTAGTGGATGGCAACTTGTGTAGCAGTGACCGCAAAATGATTGAGTTCAGGATCCTGAGGAAAGGAAGGATGAAGAGCAGCAGAGTAAGGACCCTGGCATTCAGAAAATCAGGCTTCAACTCGCTGAGGAATTCCTGAAACAAACCATCCCAATGTGCAGAAAGACTAGGAAATATGGCAGAAGACCAGCTTGGCTTAGCAGGGAACTCTTCAGTGAACTAAATCACAAAAAGGAAGTGTATAAGACGTGGAAAATTGGACAAATAACTAGGGAGGAGTATAAAAGTATTGCTCAGGCATGCAGGGATGAAGTCAGGAAGGCCAAAGCGCAATTGGAGTTGCAGCTATTAAGAGATATGAAGGGTAACAAGAAGGGTTTCTACAAGTATGTTGGAAGCAAGAAGAGGATCAGGGGAAGTGTGGGTCCCTTACTGAGTGGGGGAGGCAATCTTGTGACAGAGGTTGCAGAAAAGGCTGATGTCCTCGATGCCTATTTTGCCTCAGTCTTCACAGGGAAGGTCAGCTCCAAAACTTCTGTGCCAAGCAGCACAGTTTGGGGAGGATGGGAGCAGCCCTCAGTGGCAAAAGAACAGGTTAGGAACTATTTAGAAAAGCTGGACATATACAAGTCCATGGGGTTGGATGGGATGCACTCAAGGGTGACCAGGGAGTTGACTGATGTGATTGCAGAGCTGCTGGCCATCACCTTTGAAAACTCATGGAGATCAGGAGAGGCCCCAGATGATCAGAAAAGGGCAAACATAGTGCCCATATTTAAAAAAGGGAAAAGCAGGATCCAGGGAACTAAAGACCGGTCAGCCTCACCTCAGTCCCTGGAAAAATCATGGAGCAGATCCTCAAGGAATCCACTTCTAAACACTTGAAGGAGAAGAAGGTGATCAGGAACAGTCAGCATGGATTCACCAAGGGCAAGACATGCCTGAACAACCTGATTGCCTTCTATGATAAGATGACTGGCTGTATGGACATGAGGAGACCAGTGGATGTGGTGTACCTTGATTTTAGCAAAGCTTTGATATGGTCTCCCACAACATTCTCGCAGGCAAGCTAAGGAAGTATGGGCTGGATGAATGGACTGTAAGGTGGATAGAAACTGGCTAGGACATTGGGCTCAGAGGGTAATAATCAATGGCTCAGTGTCTAGTTGGCAGCCGGTATCAAGTGGAGTGTCCCAGGGGTTGGTCCTGGGGCCAGTTTTGTTCAATGTCTTCATCAACAACCTGAAAGATGGCATAGAGTACACCCCCAGCAAATCTGTAGATGACACCAAGCTGGGGGGAGTAGTAGATATGCTGGAGGGTAGGGCTAGGATTCAGAATGACTTAGACAAATTGAAGGATTGCGCCAAAAGAAATCTCATGAGGTTCAACAAAGACAAGTGCTAAGTCCTGCACTTAGGACAGAAGAATCCCATGTACCACTGCAGCCTGGGGCCTAAGTGGCTAAGCAGTAGCCCTGGAGAAAAGTACCTAGGGGTTACAGTGGACAATAAACTGGATTTGAGGCAGCAGTGTGCCCTTGTTGCCAAGAGGGCTAACAGCATACTGGGCTGCATTGGTAGGAGTGTTGCCAGCAGATCAAGGGAAGGAATTATTCCACTCTATTCTGTACTGGTGAGGCCACGTCTGGAGTACTGTGTCCAGTTTTGGGCCCCTCACTATAGAAAGGATGTGGACAAGTTGAAGAATGTCTAGTGGACAGCAACAAAAATGGCTTGGGGGCTGAAGGACATGACTTCTGAGGAGAGGCTGAGGGAACTGGGTTTATTTGGTCTAGAGAAGAGAAGACTGAGGGGAAATTTAATAGCAGCTTTGATCTACCTGAACAGAGTTCTAAAGAGGATGGAGGTAGACTTTTCTCAGTGGTGGCAGGTGACAGAACAAGGAGCAATGGTCTCAAGTTGCAGCAAGGGAAGTTTAGGTTAGATATTAGGAAGAATTTTCTCACTAGGAGGGTAGAGAAACACTGGAACAGGTTATCCAGAGATGTTGTGTAATCTCCATCTTTGGAGGTTTTTAAGACCTGGGTAGACAAAGCTTTGTCTGGGATGATCTAGTTGGCGATGGTCTGCTTTGAGCATGGGGTTGGACTACATGACCTCCTGAGGTCCCTTCCAACCCTAATTTTCTATGATTTTATGATTGATTCTATGAGAGATTATATGGGCAGGAAGCCTGTCTGTGCACCCTGCTATTGGCACTTTATAAATATACCAGAGTTAATAATAATGAGTGATTATGAATTTATAAAACCTTCCCTGACACAGCTACATAAGTTGAAAATATACAAGCTCAGCTACAAGCCAGTGTTCACACACAACAAAACGGAAAGCAGCATTTTGACAGATCTGGAAAAACAAGTGCAAACTAAAATATAGGTGACTGTTCATGTACTAAGTCACTCAGCTGGCAAATGGAAACTGGCTCCTGTATAGCACACAACAAACACACATCATTCATTCACCTATCACTGAAGTACCAAAGGGAAAACATTCCAGTGCGATAGACAACAGCCAACAGAAACAAAGCAAGATGGGAAAGCACAAAAGCAAAAGCAACCATGTTCCAGAGCAAGCAGACATATATGAGAAAAGATGGTGAAACTACATCTGTGTCAGTCAGATTTTCTCAACATGTTCTGAGCAGGGTCAGATGACGCGAAAGTAAAAATGCTACTGGCCAAATGTTGCTTAACTATATTCTAACACAGGATTGCAAGGCAGGCACAGCATCTAACTGCATCTCCAGAGGCCCAAGTAGTACACCAGTGCTGAGATTATCCCCAGTAGACCCAGCTGTGGTTGGGCACCCAGTCATTCAAACCAGGCAGTTCAAGGTGTCTGCTTGAGTGGTGGGGGAATGGGGGGCACATGGGGCTGGATGCAGAGTGTGGGGATTGCTCACGGCAGTGTGGGCCAGTGAGTGGCAGCGGCGGCCACTACATGCAAATCCCCGCACCCCATTCCTGGGAGGTAGCAGCAGTGCAGGGTGTTGGGTGGCAGTGCTCCGTCCCCACGTCCCCACCATCATTCTTGATGGGCACTTGGCTAGTGCTAACATAATGCTCTGTCTACTACCGCAGCTGATGTTAAATAATCAATACTGGTGGTGTTAGCATCAGTGAGGACACTAGTATTTGTGTGGTGATCATAGTATCATAGTACTTAGGGTCAGAAGGGACCTAAAGAGATCATCAGGTCTGACCCCCTGACCCGGGCAGGAACAGGTGCCAGGACCATATCAACCCAGCCAAATACCTGTCCAGCCCCCTCTTGAAGATCCCTAAGGTAGGAGAGAGTACCACTTCACTTGGGAGCCCGTTCCAGAGCCTGGCAGCCCTAACTATAAAATAATGTCTCCTGATGTCCAGCCTGAGCCTTCTCTCTAACAATTTGTGGCCATTATTCCTAGTAACCCAGGGTGGTGCCCAAGGGAACAGAGCCTCCCCCAATTCCAACTGGTCCCCCCTGATGAGTTTGTAAATGGCCACCAGATCCCCTCCCAGCCTTCTCTTGTGGAGGCTGAATAGGTTCAGGTCCTTTAGCCTCTCTTCGTAGGGTCTGCCCCCCTGCCCCTTGACCATGTGAATGGCCCTTCTCTGGACTCTCTCAATGCTGTCCACATCCCTATTGAAGTGCAGCACCCAGAACTCGATGCAGTACTCCAACTGCAGCCTGACCAACACCGCATAGAGGGAAAGGATCACCTCTCTGAACCTGCTTGTGATGCATCTGTAGATGCACAACAAGGTGCAGTTAGCCTTACTGACCACTTCCTTGCATTGGCGGCTCATGCTCATCCTGGAGTCAGCAATGACTCCAAGATCCCTTTCTGCCACCATGTTGACAAGAAGGGTGTTCCTCAGCCTATAGGTGTGTTGTTGGTTCCTTGTCCCTAGATGCAGCACCTTGCACTTGTCTGTGTTGAATTCCATCCTATTCTCATCCTCCCACTTTTGTAATTTGTCTAGATCTAGCTAGATTCTGTCCCTCCCCTGCAGCGTACCCACCTTGTCCCACAACTTGGTGTCATCATTGAATTTGGACAGTGTACATTCCACGCCCACATCCAGATGACTGATAAAGATATTGAACAGTACAGGCCCCAGGACTGAGCCCTGGGGGACTCCATTGCCCACATCCCTCCAGGTCAAAAAAGACCTGTCCACCACCACTCTCCAGGTGCAACCATCTAGCCAATTTGCCACCCATCTGACTGTGTAGGCATCAATGCCACAGTCACCAAGTTTTTTTAAGAGAATGCAGTGGGAAACTGTGTCAAAGGCCTTCTTAAAGTCCAGGAAGACAACATCCACCCCAACACCCTCGTCCAGGGATTTTGTGACCTGATCATAAAAAGAAACCAGGTTAGTCAGGCAGGACCTTCCCTCAATGAATCCATGTTGGCTGCCCCTGAGCATTACCTCCCCTGCTGGGCCCTTGGAGATGTGCTCTTTGATAATTTTCTCAAAGGTCTTCCCAAGGACCAAGGTCTTCCCAAGGACCGACTGGCCTATAATTGCCAGGGTCCTCTTTTCTCCTTTTCTTGTAAATGGGGACCACATTGGTCCTTTTCCAATCCTCTGGTACCTGGCCAGTGCCCCACGAGCACTCATAAAGCCATGCCAGGGGCCCCGCTATGACATTCACCAATTCCCTCTGCACCCTTGGGTGAAGAGCATCTGGACGTACTGATTTCAACATGTCCAGCCCCTCCAAAAATTCCCTAACTAAGTCGTCGCTGACCCTAGGCATCGCAGTGCCTCCCCTGGGTCCATCCGCAATTCTAGTGACAGAGATGTCTCGGTACCTATTCAGGAATATGGAGGCAAAGAATTTGTTAAATAGGTCAGTTTTTTCATTTGCTGCGATCACCAGATTGCCAAGCCTATCCTATAGGGACCCCACATTACTCGGTGCCTTCTTTTTACTTCCTATGTATTTGAAAAAGGACTTTTTATTATCCTTAATTCTGGTCACTAGCCCTAGCTCCATCTCTGCCTTGGCCTTCCTAACCACCTCCTTGCAGTAGTGAGCAACAGAGGTGTAATCCTCCTTGGTGATAACCCCTTGCTTCCACTGTTTGTAAGCCTCCTTTTTTGCCCTCAGGCATCCTTGGATGCCTTTGCTGAGCCATGGGGGCTTCTTAGCACTTCTGCCTCCCTTGGTGCGCATTGGGACTGACTCCCTTTGAGCTCAGAGGATCGTCTCCTTGAGGAACAACCACCCATCTTGGACTCCCATCTCATTGAAGCTCTGAGACCCCAATGCTTCGTCTACTAAACTTCTTAGCTTACAGAAGTCAGCCCTCCCAAAGTTGAGGACCTCTGCCTTGCTGCTTGCTTTCACCACCCTGCGCTGGATAGTAAATTCCAGCAGGTGATGATCACTGTCACCCAGGTGGTTGAGTACCTGCAGACCCCTCACCAGGTCATCACCTGTGGCAAAGACCAAGTCCAGCAAGGCATTTCCCATGGTTGGACTATGCACCTCCTGGGTTAGGTGGAGGTCCTGTATCCCAGCTAGAAACCTATGTGAGCGGTCGGACCTGGCTGACTGCTCTTCCCAGCAGATGTCTGGGTAGTTTAGGTCACCCATGACAACCACATCCCTTGACTTTACAGCCTCCGTGAGCTGACCTGAGAATTCCAGGTCCAGCTCATCCCCCTGGTGAGGCGGTCTGTAGTAGACGCCCACTATCAAGTCCCTTTCCCCACGCCCCCCTTGCATTTTTACCCAGAGTGCCTCATTTTGCCCCTCCTCTGACTCCATCCTGATCATTGAGGATGTGTATTGCTCTTTGATGTATAGTGCTACACTCCCCACCCCCCTTTTCCCTGCTCTGTCTCGCCTGATCCTTCCATTTTATGTCAAGGATATTCCAGAGATATCACTGGTGAAGGCACTCCAGGCTTTTCAGGTGGTCCCTGTAGGTCACCCAAACTTCACAGCTGTAGGGGAGAGTTGGGGTTACCACAGCCTTGTATAATAGGAGCTTTGTTCGAGTTCTGATGTTGTGTTCATTGAACATAATGATACTGTCTTTCAAAGACAGATCTGGCACATTGGATCCTATACTGGATCTCCTCATTGATGTTGGCCTTCTTTGAGAGATGACTGCTGAGGTATGCAAAGTGGTCAATTTTCTCCAGCTCCTGACAGTCAATAAGGATATTTTCCAGGGGAGTTGAGTGGCTTGGAATAGACTGGTGACACAGCTTTGTTTTTCCAATGTTACGGGTCAGTCCCAGGCACTGGTATGCTTGAGAGAAGCATACCATTGGAATGCTCTTCATTTGATACCTCACCATGGTTGACCCTACCAGGAGTTCAAGACTCTCAATGCTGTTGCTTGTAGAGTCATTGGTACACACAAGCCTCTCCACCCCAACAAGGTGGCAGTCCATGGAGAGGGATTGTCTGTGGTGCCAATAAGGCTGAAGTGCCTTGTCACCATACCCATGAAAGAAGAGTGCCCTCACAGCAAGTGCTGATGTCAGAGCAGATCCTGGAGGAGAATGATGCTTTGCTTTAATGCCTATGGTCAAGTAATGCATGGCTGCAGTGCTCATGGGAGTACAATGCCTGGAGACTGCCATGTCTCACTGGAACATCCATGTGATTACAGTGCTCATTAGAGAGCAGTGCTTTGTCATACTGCTCATGACTGAGCAGTACCCAGGAGAGGGTGGTGCTTTGCTGCAGTGCCCATGAGATAGCAGTGCCCCATGTTTGCAAGCAGGCCAATACCATGCCTATACGAGAATGATGCTTTGCTGCAGTGAATGCTTGAGAGTAGTGCCTTGGCGGTGTGTCTGTGAGAATGTGGCACCCATAAAAAGGAGGTAAATTTGCTGTAGTACCCTTGAGGTAACAGCCCCTCATTCCAGGTCTGTGAGACAGCAGTGCCACACTGCAGTGTCTAAGAGTACAGTGAGAGACCAGGGCCTTATTGTAGTGCCAACATGAGCACAGTGACCGTGAGTGGCATTTTCCTGCAGTGCCCCTGACAGGAGTGCCTCACTGCAATGCCTGTGTAACAGGATCATCTCACTGCAGTACTATCCTAGTCCAGTTGAGATCATAGCTGCAGCATCACCCATTAAGGACTGCAGCTTTGTCACTTTCCATTATTTAATTGATAATTTATCATGCCTTCCTAGACAGAAAAGAGTTCCTGCTCCCACTGCTGTTTGTTCCCTGTCACATAGTCAATTCCCCAATCCAATACGCCAGTTGTACTCTTATTTTATGAACCATACCTTACGGCCTAATTAATGCAATTAATCAAACTTCTACTTCGGCAGGCATATCTTCATTTCTCCACTGACTGTCTGCTTGGACAGCTGGGTGTGTTGTCTGCATAGTATTCATCATCTTAAGCCATTACAATGCTCTGGAGTGCACTGAGAAGTGTGGGGAGGGAGGGGACCTTCGGTGCCAGAGTGCTTGCAATCAGATTTCCAATGCAGATACAGGGGGGTGTATTCTGCTCCCATGCCAGGTCAGGAGCAGGTCCACTAAGACAACAGAGTGATGCCAGCATAACATGGGTGTGTGCAAGAATAGAATCAGGCCACAAGAGCCACCTTCTCTTGACAATACAGAGTGTCCCTGCAAGTCCATGCAGAACACATTTTTAGCACCTTATTAATCAATTTAGGCTTCCATCTGCACAAGGGAACCACTAGCCAGCAGTGTTTTGGCAGCCAGCTCATACACAGTGCCGCTGCAGAACTGGAGCCTGTTCCTGGCGAGGCCACTCATGCTAGCCAAGAGCTTGTAGCTTTGACACCTTCTGCTAGTCAGAAGCAGTGCACAGAGCCAGGAGATGGGTTGAGAGGCGTTCTCAAATTACAGGAGGCAAAAGGCAGTGTGCTTCATGTCTCTAGAGGCTAAAAGGGACATCTTCATGATACAGTGAGCAAGGCAGAAGGATGGTATGCAGGCAATTTTTCAGGGAGCCCTATTTGCTCATTCCTAGAGTGCTGTCTGGGCCCCCATGCCATACGCTAGAATGTATGTGCCTCCAGGATCCATACTGTGAAGCAGTCTGTCCACAGGAAAAGCAGCAGTGCAGCAGAGCCTGCTCTGGTCCTAGAACCCCAATTAACAATCAGTGAACACAGAGGAGAGACTGACTTCTCCACCCCCACAGAACTCCTGTCCCAGCTTGCTGTAGCCAGCTCTGCTGGACAAAAGACAGCAATGTGTGGTCAGGGCTGAAGCAACTGGAAGTTTGAGCTCTGGGTGAGGCAGAGAGAGCAGCCTGAATACATAGTCTTTGAGACTGCCCTGACATTAAGCCAACACCCAAATTGAAGGAAGTCCTTGACTGGTGATGGAGGCCAGGGGTGGCTTTGTGAGTTTGCTGCTGGTCAAGAGATTGTGGTAACTAGTATTGGGATGATTTCTGGGTGAATTCCTCCCTTTCTAAAGGCAGTAGTAGCATGCGTCTCTCCTCTAAGGTGTCTGTAAAACACTACTATCAAGAGAAGCCTCCACCACACTGAGCTGAGATGCCACACTGGCCCCTACAGTATCGTTCTGCATCCTCCCCTGAAGCTGCCAGTGAATGGAGTGGTTTGTTGGAATACAGAACAGAAGCATGTCCTGGGGGAGAGCAGTGGGTCCTCCTAACTGACCGGCCTACTCTTGATCATCATCAATAGGTAGTGTCCTCTTCCCAGACTGGTGTTGTTCCTAGTAGGCTTATACTACATAACTGCAGAGACATCACCATAGGTATGCATTGCATTAGCCATTTCTTCAATCCGTGTTCTTCAATCCATTCATTTTTTCTCCAGTCTGTAACCCTGTGTTTCTAGATGGCATCCTGTGATGTAGCCTTCACTCTCCTGAGCAACTCTTCGACTTAGAGGAGCCAAGAGATGTCAAAAACTGATCAAAGTATGGGTTTGATAAAAGCAGAGAACTTGGTATATATAGTAAGAGACCTGAATGTCCTGATTGATTTCAGATTTGAATCCTTTTCAAAATGAAGTAGCATGATCTCATTATTACATTATGATTATACCATACATAAGATTTTGGGGGGGCGGGTAGGGGACAGGAACTTAATTTATAGCCCAAGGCCCACTATTTAAAATGTTTTTATTTTCAAATATCTGCCATATCAACTCAATAAGTAATAAATAAAAATTAATAGTAATCAAGGTTCTTACAGCTGAGTGATTCCCAGAGGGTGTGTGACAGCACGAGAGCAACAGAAGTTTGTGAGGAGGTAAATGCTTTCCTCCCCTCTCTGGGACCCTGCACCTGCCCCAGCTACTCCAGTGCCACCTGTGACTGCTCCCCTGGGGATTGCCATTGCTGCTGCTGCCTTCCTCCACCACTGCCTGCCCCTGAGCATCGCCTGTGTGAGCCCCCCACACTTCCAGCAACATGCTTTGCTGTGAGCAGACAGGTGAACAGATGCACAGAGCCATGCTTGGAAGTCCAGCTCATCCCCTCCACTCCTCCCACGCTCCCAGGGCCTACAGGAAGAGTTGTGGGGGTAGTTGGTGTGAAACCTTACTGGAGCAGCTTCAGTGGTGGTGGCTGCCCTTGCCCACTGAGATATAAACCAGGGGTCAGGAGGGGGAAGAGAATGGAGAGCCACAGAAGGGTGAGGTCCTGTCCCCTTTGCCATTAAGTGACACCAGCTAGATCAACTGGGGTACCACAAAATTCAGTAGAGTTTTGGAGGGGGCCCTGAGGCTAAAAAGGTTGAGAACCATTAGTACAGGGACTAATCTTTTGCTTAAAGAAAGATGTATTTGGTGTCATTTAAAAAAAAAAAACACTTCTCAGAACTGGTATGATTTCCTGTGCCAGGGGAATGGAATGTGTTAATTTTTTTGAACTACACACACACAACTTTCTGGGTGTAAGACTGTACTGTGCACCAGTTTTAACTGGGGGAAAAAAGGATGTCCCGTGTATAAAAAATTTGGGAAAACTGTTATAGCCAGTGCAAACTTTGAATACTTATTTCTTAAAGCTATATTCAAATACTTAGCTGTGACAAACTGTGCATATTATATTCAGTTTTCTCAACAGGATTTATATGAACAGGGCACTAGATTGCTTGGTGTACATAGAGCTCTGCAGTGTTACAGAGACATTATTGGTTTCTCTGTAAATGGAACAGCTCTTAATCATTGGCTCGTGTCACAATGGCAGATGGTACCATTGATCACAGGCTTTGAAAGCAGCATTTTGAAGGAATCTTCACAATTTGACCGTCACAAACATATAAGCAGAATTTGTTGAAATCCTGAGAAAAAGTCTGATTATTAATTGATTAGTATTAAAGAATTCATGGATCTGTTTATGGAAGATTTGATGGTTATTCTTAATAATATATATTTGCACAAACACATTGTCATAAAAATTCTCAAGATAATTAAAGATGGTCAAAAAAAATACAATGATTTTGTGATTGAAAGACTTTTGAATAAAAAAAAATCATTATCTGAAACAATTTCTGGGAACAATTTCTTCATATTGGATTTCCCAAGAAAATCAGTCAAAGAAGACCCAGCAAATAACCTGTCTTAAAAACTATGCTGCTTTATGCTCAAAATTATTCATTACCTGTCAGAATAAAGAAGGTGACTTACAAGAGTTCTTTTGTCACAAAACCAGTGTTATCCTCCCGCTCCCCCTAAAAACAACAAATGAGGACCAGGCAGTAAAGATGATCTTACAAAGTATCTTGAAAATAAAGCAGATTCTGCACTGAGTTGTGTGATCTACTTGTTGTTGATATCACAGTTCTTGATTGAGCAGTGGCTATCAGCCCTCCGTGTCTAGACATCAATATGACTTTTCAGAGATTATACATCAAATAAAGTTATCCCCTACATAAGCAAACATTTAAAAAGGTGTCAAGACTTGATATCCTGTTTGATGTTTTTAAATCAGACCATCTTACAGATGATGCTAGAACACATCGAAGCCAGGGAACTTGAAAACAAGTCACGGATATCTATAAAGTCCCAAACAACCAGCAATAATAATTCAATTGCAACAATAATAAAACAGAGATTATTTTGTAATTCATTTTATGCACAAACACTTTAATCCAAGGGCTCAGTCATGCTAATATACAGACTATTGGTACCTATGTAATAGCTCTTGGTTTTGCAGCAACCATAAGATTTGAAAACTAAAAAACTTTTCCCATGTCTACTACAATGGGGAATTTTTTATTTATTAATGTAAATTACATGCTAATATTCAACACTCATGAAAAAGCCTGGGTGTTTCTGAAGTTTTATACAGTAAAAGGTTATGACATGATTTCATGTTACTAAAAATATTTTCTAGACACATGGTATGTATTTGATGATATCATGAGAGCTCTACTAAATCTAATGAACAATCCATCTGCTACCCCTGAAGATCTTGCTAAGGTTGGATAAATATAGTGTTTAATTCTATGACTGCTCCAATGATGTCACAACTGTTAATACCACCAGATTAGCGCTATTTGCCCATAAAAGCAAAGCATTTGAAAATATTCCACCCACTCAAGCTGCACTGATACAACATATTCATGGAGCCGTTCTCCAAGCTAACTGCTGGCAGTGAATGTTCTCAAAACCGCAATTATTAGCAAAGCCAGAGTAATGTGAATGGAGAATGGCAACCTTCAGAGATACAGCTGTCTAAGCTAAGGCATGCCGAGGTACTCCGATTCTGACAAGGATCCTTGTCCAATGTGATGGTAAAACTAAAAGTTGTACTTGTGTGAGAGGGCTCTACAGTATACTACTTAGTATCACTGTGGTAATGAATACAACCAAATGTATACAAATACATAAGGTATGTGCTAGGGCTATGCGAAATTTCAGCAGCTGTTTTGTTTAGTTTTAGATTCGGACGTTTTGGCGGCTGAAACACCGAATCCAAAATGAAACGCAAGGCTCTGAAACAGCTCCAAAACAAAACAGATCCATCCAAAATGTTTTGGAAATGTTTTGGAAATGTTTTGAATGTTTTGGATGTTTCAGACTGTTTTGGACTGTTTCGGAGGAGGGCTTGC
>NW_005841844.1:1302935-1304395 GCF_000455745.1 Alligator sinensis
AAACGAAGAAAAGGGAGGGGGAGGAGTGGGGGAAGGACTGCTCTGACATTGACATCTGTAACTGTCCAGTGACAACGATCTATCCCTGAGGTCCCTTCCAATTCCGGTGCTCTGGAGGAAGGACAGAGAAGCACCATAAAAAGCTATTTGTGAACTGCTCTCTGCCATTTTGCATCTGTGTCTGTGTAGCAGCAGGAGTAGCAGCAGAGAGCAGCATCTTTAAGCTTGCAGCTTGGTAGCAACTTCCTACCAAGTTATAGCCAATCCTTTCCTGCTTACCCTTACCTACTCCCCCTGCCCCCATTGTTATCCCTTGCAACTCTTTCTTCCCCAAAAATTGTGTTATTCCCCCCCCCCCCAACAAAAAGAAAGCAGTGATTTGCCTGGCAGTGTCTCATCACTGTGGACTGCAGGAAAGCACTACACATGTATTACACACACACTCACACAGACACACATTATTTTCCAGCACATGAAATATGAAGCATGCTGGAAAGGCAGGTGCCAGTCTTCTGGCACGGGAGCCAGAGGGGGCAGAGGGAGAGCTGTAAGTTCCCCCTCCCCCAAACTGAGATGCACCCTCTTTCCTAGTACTAGCAGGCATGAGGCTTCTGGTGCTAGTGGCAGCGAAGAGGCAGGGCCCGGGGCCTCACCCCCTCCAATAACACCAGCCATAATAATAACCCCCAGCACCACCAGCATGACAAGCAGAACCAGCATGACAGTCTCCTCCACCCCCATTTCAGTTCCCAGCCTGAGCCTTCCAGTGCCCTAGGAGGAGCTGGATCTGGAAGCAGGGGACCTGAGCACCCTAGCAAAAGAAATTTTGGGGGCCAAGGAAGAATCTGAGTTTGTGCTCCACTCCCCTCCAAGTTCCCCTAGAGCCAGGTCTCCTTCCCTGGAAGGCAGTTTGGAGGAGGTTGACATTGAGGTTGTGGAGGCAAGTGGCTCATCTGGATCAGCTCCACCTGTTGTTGTGCCTCTGCCTACTGAGTAGGGGGATCAGGCAAGATCCACACCCACACCCCTGAAGCAAGGGTGTAGTGTGGAGTGGGATCATTTTGAGGTGGCAGATGATCCCACATATGCTATCTGGCTGCACTGCCGATGTAAGACCAGCCAGGGCAAGGAGCTGAAACACCACAGCAACACAGGGATGCTGACGCATCTCAGGAGGCACTACCTCCTTACCCTTGCTCCTCCTCACCCCGGCACCAGTGATAGCATACCCAAAAAGAAGTCCCCCTCTTGCTCCAAAGCCCCCATCCCCGAGAAACAGAGGCAGGACACCCTGGAACAGTGGGGCAAAGGTGGAAAGAAAGCGGGGTGCATTGCAAAGGTGAGCGAGATCACCCAGAGCATCAGGGAGATGCTTGCTCTGGATGGCCAGCCCTTCTCCTTAGCTGAGCGGCCAGGGTTCAGATGGCACATGGCTCTTGTGGCCTGCACATACCACCTTC
>NW_005841844.1:1304448-1316465 GCF_000455745.1 Alligator sinensis
GGGGCTGCGCAAGGCAGGTACACAGGTGGCCTTACACTTTGCCTCAGACATCTGGAGCAGCCAGGGTAGAGAGCATGCCTACCTCTCCTTCACAGGGCACTGGTGCCATCAGTCAGGCCATCAGTGGGCTCTCCTTCAAGCTGAGGTGATGGATGAGTCCTACATGGCAACAGAGATCATGGTGGCCATGAACCACATGGTGCAGGGGTGACTCGATGGACAGGGTTAGCTCACCCACAGGTTCATGGTCACCGACAATGGGGCCAATATGGTCAAGGTGTTCCATGATGTGAACTTTGTTGGCATCTGCTTTGTGTCACACAAGTTCCACTTGTGTGACACAAGGCAGGGATGCCTTGGAGGGGGACAGGGCTGCTGGTGATGGCATCATCACTACCACCCAGCTCATTTCAAAATGAGGAAGGTGGTGGGCTATTTCCACTGGAGCATCAAGGGGGGCAAGATGCTGCAGGATAAACAGGCAGAGCTGAGCGTCCCACAGCACAAAATCATCCAAGATGTGGAGACTCAGTGGAACTCCACATACATCATGCTGGAAAGGCTGGTGGAGCCCTTGCTTGGGGAAATTGGGATCAGCAGCCCGCTTAACAAAACAGAGTGGGATACCATCTCCCAGATCTTGGTGATCCTCAAGCCACTCCTCGAGGCCACCAAGACCATCAGCACTGGTGATGCCCTCCTTAGTCAAGTGATCCCCATAGTGAGGGAACTTGAGAACCAAATGGAGAAGTTCCAGGGGACTGATGTTCCTGGCTGGGGCAAGCTTCTGTCACCAGAGGTGCAGGCACTGGTGAAGCGGGTGAGGGAGGGCATCAAGAAATGGCTGGATCTTTTGTGGTCCAGTATGGTCTATGTGCTGGCAGCCAGGTGTGACCCAAGGGTGAAGGGGAGCGTATGCAGCAGCAAAACCCTGGATCACTTTGTGGAGGTGCAGGTGAACAGAGTCTGGGAGGCAGAAGGGCACAGGCCAGGGGATGTGGAAGAGGGGGATCCGCTTTCCCATGCCAGCACTCCCAGCAGCAGTCAGTCTCCTCCACAACAGCCGCTGCCAATGGGGGCCCGCTGCCAATGTGGGCCAAGGGCATGGCTTCAATGGTGGGGTACAGAGGCACCAGACCCCATCCTCAGGCAGGTAGCACAGAGGCTTTGGTGGCTACCTATCTCAACGAGGACATGGAGCTGCTGGACTGTGACACCTTGGCCTATTGGCAACCCGCAGCCAGATGTGGCAGGATCTGGCCATGGTTGCCCGGGAACACCTGTCCTGTCCACCAACCAGTGTTCCAAGTGAGAGGTTGTTCAGCATTGCTGGCAATGTTGTGATACCCCACCGCAACTGCTTGGATCCTGGTTTGGTGGATCAGCTGGTGTTCCTCAAGGTGAACCTCCTGCTGAGGGGTGCCCTGAGCTCCACGTGCAGATGGAGTGAGTGCCACCCTCCTCACTCCATCCACACCTATTTTCTTTTTTTATGTTATTAAAGCCATTTAATGCCCTGCTTTCAGAGCTGGAGGCGGCACTGCATCACCAGCCAGCAGGGGAAGAACATCGGTAGGCAGCCCCTGCAATGAAGCACCCTCATGCCCAAGCCAGTCCCTCCAGCATCTACATGTGTGCTGCTGCAGAGGTTTTTACTCTGCAGCAGGATAGTACTTTTATTTGCAAATACTATCCTGCTGCAGAGTAAATCAGTTTACTCCAGCCTAATAGGGGCACACATGTAGAAGCTGAGATGTTTACTGTGCAGCTAGCTAATCAACTGCATGGTAAATGTTTCATGTAGACGTGCCCTATGTGTTCTATATTACAGGATATAAAGAAACAGCAGCATGACCCAATTGATGCCATTGTATATATCCACGCAGTTTACAATTGCTGTAAGAAGTTATAGTAACTATTCATTTAATTAATTGCTTATTCAGTTAATATGACCAATATTGAAATAAACTTAGTATTAAATGATAGAGACTAGTCTTGAAACTCATTTCCACAAAATACACACTCTTTATGGTGTAATAATGATGCCATGTTGCATCACTGGAAATGCCTCCAAACCATAGACATTTGTATCCTGCTTCATCTCTCACCCTGCCAAGTTTCCTGCTTTTGACATCAAACCCACTTTGACTGCACTGATGGGAGATTTTCAGGACAGAAAGAGAAATTTTATATGACTTGCCACTACTCCCAGTTTTTGAGAACACTGACATAGGGTAAACCATTTCTGCTGGGAGTTGAGGGAGTTGAGTAGACTTTAAGAAATCAGGACAGATATAAACTAGAGAAGTGGTGTTCAACCATTTGGCCCTGTGGGCCAGGTGAGTGGCATGGGGCTAGTTTGTGGGTCAGATTAGGCCCTGGGGCCCAGCACTGCCCCCTTCTGCTCCTCCCCCCCTCCCCATGCTAGGATTAGGTTCCAGAAGGCTGGTGCTGCCCCCACCTGGCCCTGTGTGCTGGAATTGGGTGCTAAATTTCTAGACCTCTAGAGAACCCCATGGGCCAAATGGTGTGGCACCATGGGCTGCATCTAGCCCATAGGCTGGAGGTTGCGTATTTTGTCTTTTCCTCAGAATATGTATAAACACAGAAAATCAAAACACAACCAAATCTGACTTCTCATGAAGGAGCTGTTTGGCAGGTCACTGAAAGCACATGTAGGAAATAAACATTTGACCTGTGACTCAAGCTCATTCATCCAAGTATCTCTGGAAGGCAGCACTGGATTCTTCCCTGAGCCGCTCTCCCATCATTCCTGAGATGGGCTACCCTGACTTTCTGCTTCTTGCATCCAACTCCTTACCTAGGATTTTCCTCCTTACCTGGGAAAATGGTTGTGTGGGGGGCAGAGAGTGATCAGCTCAAGAATTCCCCTTCTGACCTACCTTTGCACCCACAGGTAGAACCTTGACCTGGGTACCTCATGAGCAAATAGGAAAGTAGAGACTAAGAGAGGGGTGAATGAGGCAACATGGTCAAAGAATCTACATAGAAAAAGACAGTACAGTGCTGTTGGATTCATTGTTATCCAAGCTAGCTTGCCTCTGTTGACCTGTAACTGGCTGTAAGTGTTTCCAGTTGGGGAGAAGTGTCTTAGGCAAGGAGGCCAAATAGTCCTAGCTAGGGCTGACAAATGATTTAAAAAATGAATTGCAGTTAATTGCAAGGTTAAAAAAAATAGTTGCAATTAATCACAACTTTGATCGTACAGTTAAACAATAGTCAGCTCCCCCTCACCCAACAGCCCAGAGCCCATGCACCCTGCAGCTCCTCCCCCACCACCACCAACAGCACACAGCCCAAGCCCTGACCCCAGCCTGCCCTGCACCTACTCCAGACTTGTGTCAGCTGAAGCAGACCAGCCAGAACCCGTGTGAACAGCCCCAACCCCAGCCCGCCCCATGTCTGCTCCAGACTCACCCACCCACACTCACTGCGAACGGGCCCTTCTTGCTGCAGACATCCAGAGCCCACACCTGGGCTGCCCCGTGGCTCCTCTTCACTGCCAGCGCTGCTCCACTGGGTGCCCCAGAGGCAGCAGTGACAGTGGTGAAGAAGAGGTGCAGGGCATCCTGGGAAGAGTTCCAGGTGGCTGCAACAAAAAGGGCCCAACAGCAGTGAGGGGGAGGGACAGCTTTTCCCTCATACCAAGCAGCAGCTTCTGCCCAGCTGCTGCCTGGCTGCTGCCACTGCTCAGCATGGGCAGGTGGTACAGAGCAGATGCAGGGCAGGCCAGGGTCGGGGCTGTGCACACAGGTTCCGGCTGGTCGAGAGCTGGTCCATTCCACCGGGCCAAGTCTAGAGAGGGTGTGGGATGGGTCATGTTTTGCCTACCCCGGTCAAAATGGATGTGTGTGATTAACACTCATTACAAAAATTAATGCGTTAATTTGTTATGCGTTAATCGCATACATTAACTGTGGTTAACTGACAGCCTTAGTCCTAGCATTTTCTCCCCAGGAGACTGTGGTAAGATTGGGAGGGAAGCATCTTTAGGACAGGAAACATCTGTCTGCAAATCTCCTGTTAGCGGAGCCCATCTGTGACTCCTATAGTAACAACAGAAAGAATACTGGCTACTGGAAGATAAGAATGGAAGGAGACATTTCAAGATGGCCACCAGAGCTTCTGGCACAAATAGTTTTTTCACATAAACATATGAGAGACTTAGTCTCAGCCAGGGAAAAGAAGAAAACCATTGTATACAATTACTTGCAGAAATGAAGGGACAAGCCACTGAAGCTGAGATTCACTGGAACATTAGGGAAAACTTTTTGCTGTTGGCCTACAGCAGGGGCGGGCAATTATTTTGGGCAGAGGGCCCCTTACTTAGTTTTGGCAAGCCATTGAGGGCTGCATGACAGACAGCCCAGATCAGATAAATATTAATTTTCTAAATTTTTTAGGGGTCCCGCGGGCCAGATAGAATGGCCTGGCGGGCTGCATCCAGCCTCCAGGCCGCATTTTGCCCACCCCTGGTATAGGAGCAGGTGCTCTCAGAGACCACACCTCTGACAGCACAGCTCCCCCTAGTAGCCATGTTCAGCAGTGCTTTAGTATTAGTGGGGAGGTTGCGATAACCGGGAATGGGGCTCCATGCCAGGAGGCACCTTCCGCTTCTATGTCCTTATGACTTGGTGGTATGATCAAGTCATTGCTGCACATAGGCGACTGGAAGGGGGAGTAGAAGGGAGCACGTACCTCCCCAAGATTGGCCGCCATCTGCTTCTGCGGGTGGTTGCCGCTTTCCACCCCGCCCCCCCCCCCCCCCTTGCCGCTGCCGCCTCTGCCAGCTTCTGCAGGTTGTCACTGCTCGCCACCCCACTGCCAACGCTACCAGTGCTGCCACCCACAAACTGTGCCCTACCAGTCTCAGGAGGCACCAGTCACCCATGCTATTGCACATCTATGGGCAGTGTGGATTGCTGAAGTGGACTTGTCTGTGCTGCAGGACACAGGCTGCTGTTTGCATCACCTGCTACACAGCAGGTTAAACCAGCTGGGGCTGGGAGTTAGACTCAGAAAAAGCATGCCATTAGCTGCTGTGAGTTGTAGCTTCTATCTCTCTATTAACATACAGCAGCACTGCTGCCACACAGAAGAGAAAGCCACCCTCATAAAAATAAGGAGAAGAGATAAAAGCACTTAGCCCAGGACAGCAGGAGAGAAGCACTTCGGCCCAAACAGTGCCTTTGTAGTCTCCCTGTTGCAGTCCACCCAGTGCTTCCACAGCCTATTGCATCCCAGCCAGTTGGCTGAGGCAGAATCGCTGCTATAACTGATTGGCGCTGGCACAAGTTCCACCACTTGTTAATTGATGCTGCAACACTCCAGCCACCCCATAGGCAGCAGCCTGCCAGCAGCTTTTCCCCCATAGACCTTCTCCCCCAACCCTCAGATACTGTAGTGGAGCCTTTTCTGACTGGGCTAATCCTCTGTCAGCCGCAGTAAATCAGCTTCCCCTCCATGGACTCCCCTCGCAGGCAGCTCCCCGCTACAGATAGCAGCCTGGCAGTTGCCTTCCTCACTCAGCAGTGGGTCTGCATTTTGGGGATTCTCTTTCCTCCTCAGGTTTCAGCGATCCTGGGCTGCCAGGCTGCCTTCAGCAGCAGAAGTACCACAGCCCTGCCCCCTCCTCCAAGAGAAGGCAGAGCAGCTGTGGCCCCTACCATGGGGCTCGGCTGGAGCTGGTGGCTCAGCTCCACACCGCAGAAGAAGCATGGAGACCCCCCCTCATTGTGGGGGTACCACAGCCCCACACAGTGATAAGGGGGCCCCACAGAGGCTGATTTTCCCAGGGCCCCATGTGCCACTAGGGTCGGCTCTGGCTCTGTGGAGCCCCCCCAAAGTGCGGGGTCTGGGGCAGCTGGTGGGCCGAGCAACTCCTGAGCTTCAGTGACCCCATTTCTTCCCTCTGTGCCAGCGGTACCCCCCAGGTAGGCTGCTAGCCCTCTGGTGCTGCCCCAGAATGGAGGCAACACCCAGCCTAATCCAACTGTTCCCGAAGCCCACCTAGGGAGCGGTGCCCAGTAAAGCAGTGACAGGCCCGATCCTTTTTTTGGCAGAGCCTTCCCGCCTCTCCCACAGCTGAGGGGCAAGATGACAGCTGCATCATTGCAATTTGCAGTGTTGCAAACTAAACTACATCCAGATGTAGTTTAGTTTGCAATGATGCAAACTCATCTCAAATCCCCGAAACTGGTGCACGTTTAACGTGTGATGCCATTAAGCCACACAAATGACATTTTTGTCACGTGTATATAGTGATGACCATCATGTGTAAAAGTGCCCCTGGAACCCAACCCAGCAGCAGTACATCCCTGGCATTTCCCTGTGCCTTACTGAGCCCTCTGAAGCAGCAACCTAGTGCCTCCAATGGTTGGGCCTGGTCCTGCTTCCACTGCAATCCTTGACAAATCTGTTATCTGCAGTGGTAGCAGGACTGGGCCCAGTCTAAGGTAAAGCAATATTAACGTCTGGGTAAGAGAGAGGGTGGGAGGCTTCTTACACACACGTATTTATCAAATCTGCCATAGATTTCCATCCTCTTGCCCCACAGTGCTTGTCCCTGAGACATGGCAAGAATCACTGCACCTCTTGAATATAAGGAGCTGGTTTATCAAAGTGGCAGCTGGACACACGCTATGCAGCCCCCAGAAAGAGTCATGCGTTTCATGTGTGTCTGTCCTCTGGAAGCCCAGTGCCTTCATTTGAATAGCCCCGTACCCCACAACTTAAGAGGACATCATACTCACTAGCCAGAAGGGGAACCTGAGGCATGCAGAATTATTTCTGCTGTCATTTAAATCAATGTCAAAGCTCCAGTTGGTTTCAGTGGGAGCTGCAAATAGTCCATAGCATAGCACCTCACACACAATTCTGCAAGGTGGTATTAGCTCCCAGCGCTCAGCAAGGTTAGAGGATGCTCAGCACTTAGCAGCACAGCCTTTTTTGACTCACCTGACACTATACACCCATGTTACAAATTTCAGCTCAGGGAAATCACACTCAATAGCTAAGCCAGGCACAGAACCCAGGAGACCGGACTCCCAGGCACGAATGCCCTTATGAATGTTAAACAAATCTGGGGAAGTCTGTTTTAATTGTAGTCACAGCACAGCTGGGCTGCTCTCAAGCTATTCTCCTGTGTTCTTTCAAAAAGATCACACATTGTCCCTATCACCTTGTTTCCCTTCAGAAGACTTTTAAATAAAAAGAACTTTCTTTGAGATGTCACCACTGTTCAGTCAATATCTTAATTGTCCTGGTCTGTGCACCCTGTTCACTCCCTTAGAGCTATAAGATAAATAGTGGTGGCCTTTCCCCCTCCAGTATTTCAAATAAAGAAGGTATTCCTTTGTTCTTCCTTTACAAATAAAAGTCTTGCTATCTAGAAACAGACCACTAGTCTGTTATAGTCCAATATCCTGCTCCCAGAAGCAATCATTATTTGAGAAAGCTATAAACTCATATAGGGCCCAATTCAAAGCTTACTGATTTGTGAATTATTATTAACATTGCAGTAGCCGCTAGTTTGATATCTCATTGTACTGAGCATCATACAAGCATATCATAAGAGACAAAGGGACTTTAGCCACAACTAAGGTTGAGGGTGCTTAATTGGGGTGCACTGATGCTTCCACTGAGACCTAGAAAACCCACAGGTTCCTGGCTGGAGGGTCTTGCTCTTCCACACCCATAATGATTGTCACATTTGGGTCAGGGCAGAATTTTCCCCCTAAGGCAGATTGGAATGAACTGTGGGGGTTTTGCCCTCCTCTACAGCATGGGCCATTGTCTTTTTCCTACAACGCTATAAAAATATATATTAGCTAATAATTTCAATGTCTTTGCAGTGGCAGCACATTGGCAGTACCCTCATCTCCTCTGCTGCCACCTTTGGCATGTTATAGGCTGTTATTGGTGTTTCAGACATTGTGCCTTTTACTTATGTGAAAGGGTTTAAAGGAGTGCTTGGAGGATTCCTTGGATAAATGGTTGCCTTAGAATTCAGATAACTGGGCTGGTTGGCCCACGAGGCCCCTTCTGGTCCTACGTCCCTATGAGACAATCCCTGCCTTGACAGCTTACAATCTAAATATACAAGGAAGACAAAGGAGAGCAAGGCAAAGAGACTTGCCCCAAGTCATAAGAAAATAAGAACTGAGATTTACTGGGTCAGATCATAGGTCCATCTTGCTGAGTATCCTATATCACACTGTGGCAGGGAGTGGATGCTGAAAGGGAGAGTGAACTGGGTATGACCAGGGTTTTTTCCACTGCTCCTCTCTTACTTGCACCCTCCAGCGTTTCAGGTCTAGGAATTTCAGATTCAGAGGCTGTATCCCTGACTCCTGTGCTCAATACCTACGGATGCCCCTTTCCTGCAATTATTTGTCTAATCCCTTTTTGAATCCGGCTAAACTGTCAGCTTCCACAACATCTGGTGGCAATGAGTTCCAGCTTCAGTTATGTGTGGCTTGAAAAATAATTTTCTTTTGTTCAAAACTTAGTACCTACGAGTTTCATTTTATGACCCCTCACAGCAGATCATTAGCAAAGTTGAGACCTGAAGCCACACTTGCTGACTCCCTCAGCTTTGACCTATCAATTAGTGAACACTACTGGCCTTAATACCTGATGGAAAAGTTATTGCATCATTATTAGTATTAGACCAGCACTGAGAAGCCACAGTCCCAGACAAGGGCTTTACTGTACTGGGTGTGGTATAAGCAGAACAAAAAGAGAGTTCCTGTCTTAAAGAGCATCTGTTGTAATACTGCTCATCAATATGTGGGGGTGGATGTCCAGAGGGGGAGGAGAAGCAGAGTGCCTTAGTGGTAGATGGGTGGGAAAGGATGTGGGCAGAATATGTGGAGAAAGTCCACAGCTCAGTAGGCCTGGGTGAAGTGGCTAGTATTTGCTTCGCATTCGATTTCAGCCGATTCGGGGGACAGTGATTCAATTCGGTGATTCAAATCACTGTCCCGAGACGATTCAATTTTTTTTTAAAGAGCTGCGATGCTAGGGTCGGGTGGGGCAGCCATTGACAGGGCTGGAAGAGTGGGCGGGGGTAGGGAGGTGCTCAGGGAGGCTGGGGGAGCAGGCAGGAAATGGGGCCTGATGGGGATCCCCCCATGACCTCCTTCCGCCTTCTCCATTCCCCCCCCTCCCCCGCCCCCTACTTACCGGCATGGAGCCCGGGTCCAGCTCCCTGCAGCAGCAAACAGGAACTGGCCAAATCTCTGAATCTTCCCCCAAATCTTTTCCAAATTGATTCAGAGGCTTCAAATCGATTCAGACCTTTTTACTGGTCTCCTGATTTGATTCAGATCTGGAGATTTGGCTACCGATTTGGGCTGAATCTCCTCCGAATCGAATCAGCACTTGAAGCTTTGCACAACCCTACAGCTCATCTGGGCTTGAGGGGGAGGGTCTATGCCCCAGCATGGTGTTGGGGACAGATGCATGGGCTGTAGATCCTAGGTTCAACAGATATATATGGCAGCCTGGAGTGGCCCCATTGTTGCTCTGGGACTCTACCTCCCTTGATCTTGTAGGTATAACTACTCCCCCACATCCCCACAGTGCACAACAGACTGTGCACAGGTTCCATGCGTCAGTCTTTCATGTGCTTCTGTTGTGTTTAGCAGGGCAGCTTGAGAAACTCCTGAGGAAGCACAGAGTATAAATTAGAAATCAGAGGACTGTAATGGAGAAGCAGAAAGGATATGACATATTTACAAGGCAAGTCTGGAGAAAGCAGCTGCTTGTAGCAAAGGACAAGAATGAGAAGGAGCGTGGATGTCTCTGGCATGCATCTCTCCTGTGCGGGTGTGACTAAGCAATAAAACAAATGTGGTGTGATGCACAGTGCTCCCCTTGAATTCCTGGGGGCGTAACAGCCACTGCATATCATGTGAGTGAGGCGTTGCATGGTGTCATCCCCAAAATGGAGAGGACGGATGGGAATTGGAGGATTTCTTTTCCTGTGCTAATTAGAACAGTGACTGAAAATGGAATACAGGGGCAAACAACTACAGCTGCTGGCAGTCTCCTCAGCTTACCGAGGCGCACGCTGTGTGGCAGGGAGTTGAGATGGGCAGCAGCCGAGTCCTCTGCATCAGAGGAAAGTCCCATATGTTGGTATATATGATAATAAACACATAGCCACTTAGGAACACATGCCTGTCACTGCAGTGCAGATCAGCTGCATGCAGCTCATAGCCTATAGGACACAGCAGGGCAGTTCCAATTCCATCCAGAAGACTGGCCAGTCCATTAAAACACAGTGTAGTTTAGAATGAGCTGTCCCAAAGTGCTTTATCAGCTTAAAACTATCAATGATGAGCTAGCTTCATCCCTCTGGTCCATACAGCCAATCAATACATCAACAGGAATTCTGCATTAGCATAAAAGAGCAGCATTCAGCTCTAGATATGTAGGAGGTATTTCATCATTGCAATGCAGCCAGCTCTGGCATGGAATGCTGCAGCTATTTAGCAACACACAGCAAAGCTTCACAACAGACTGGGATGTGAACTCGGGAGCTATACTCTTATGCAACTGTTAAGTGGGGAGGAGAATTAAACAGGCAAAAATTAATGATCTACAGTGGAGCTTAGCCAGGATACTGGGGTTTACCCCCTCCCTGTGGAGAAGTGCCACAGAATGTCTCAAAACCACTGGTGCCCAGTTGCATGTGAAACTGAAAGAGGGTATGTGGCATCTTGCAGCAGTGAGACGGGAATACATTTCCACAGTGGCTAGTGTTTTGGGAGGCCTCATGTTTGGGGCCTAATTTTCAGAGGGGTGTGCTCGACTTTATGAAACCCTGCATCTCTGTAAAGTCTCTCAGTTCAGGATCCCAAAAGTCACTCTTGGAAGTGCAGGCTACATATGTATGTATCTAAAGTGAGGTCCCAATAGATCAGTGAAAGCAAGTTCCACTGATTTCAGTGAAACAAGGAATTTGTCTTCATTGCATCCCAAGAAGCCTGAGGTGAGATAATTTTTTATTTTTTTAATGCAGTAATTAGTACCATAGGAATTCTGCAATCCATGGACAGATGATGGGGAGCATATTTACGTTTCTGATAGTATTGGTGCATTAGGTATAAGTCAGGCACACAATAAATACCTACAGTTGATCTGCAGTGGTCAGTGGCAGTAATAAGTTCCATTGAGCAGTCTGTCTACTCAATGCTTCTGCAGCCAAACATGCCCAAGAAGCAAGTACTGGAGTTGGCTGCTTTGACCTTTACAGCTAGAGTTTCACAGCTGAATGGCTGAGACTACAGAATAGTAATAGCTGGAATGCATCCAAAGCACAGCACGCAGCAGGGGACACAGAAGTGCAAAGGATGCTGTGATCCTTAAAAGGAAATTATCATCCCTCTTTAATTCTGCTTGCTTTTATATTCATTGTATCAGGTCTTGCCTTTAGGTGGAGGACCTGGCAGCATCATAAGGTGGAGCCTAGAGCCTTGAGTTACTGCTCTCCCATCCCACAATAGAGGGGTAGAGAAAGTTGCTGCTTAGGACTCCATCCACATCATCCTCTCTTGTCTCCTGGAATGACCCTTACAGGTTTATTTCTTAAGCAGGCATGGTTGACGTAGGTCCATGAGGAAACTACAAGTTCCCTTCAGTGGTTAGAGGAAGACTGGTAATAGTCCTGCACGAAGCAGCTAGTATTTGCTTTGGATTCAGCTGCTTTGGGGGACAGTGATTCGATTCAGTGATTCGAATTGCTGTCCCAAATCAATTCAGCCAAATCTGATTCTGAGATTCGGCTGCAGCTGAATCTACCGAATCTCTGAATTGGCCCCATTACCCACCTGCTCTCAATGGCTGCCCTGCGCTCTCTCCCAGGTCCCGGCTCTTTGAAAAAAAAAGCCCCAACTCACTGGCTGCTGCCAGGCAGAGAGCGATCCCCACTGCCCCCCACTGCCCCATGCTGCATGGGGGGCTCTGCCAGAAGCCCAGAGGCTGCTACA
>NW_005841844.1:1316663-1386236 GCF_000455745.1 Alligator sinensis
CCCCTCCCCCAGCCTCCCCTCCCCCACCCACTACTTACCAGCATGGAGTCTGGATCCAGGTCCCTGCTGCAGCCAGCGGGGACTGCCCAAATTGCCAAAGCTCTCTGAATCTTTTTCAAATCGATTTGGAGAGCTTCAATCGATTCGGGCCTTTTAATCGGTCTCCTGATTCGATTGGGATTTGGAGATTCAGCCATTGAATCAGGCCCAAACTCCTCCAAATTGAATTAGTACCCGAAGCTTCACACAGCCCTAGCTGGTAACTGTCTTGGGGCAAATTATGGAAAAATAAGAATAAGAGTGCAGGTCTTACCCAATAACCAACCCAATGACTAGGGTTCCAAGGGGGAACACTAAGAAGAGAACGCTGGCCAGTGCCCACTTCCCCTCAAATGTATCTAAGAAACCTGGTTGCCACTCAGGGAAACTCTCCCTGGAGACATGCCTGGATGGGTGAAAGTGTGACAGCCCCACGGTAAACTGGGTTCCCCCCTACCCAGTGCCTAGTCTGGTCTTTGGAGAGCTTGGCCAGGGTCACAAGGAGGTTGACCAGATGGTCCTGGAACTTAGTGGGGCTACAAATGGGGAATGACCCATACAGGACCTTACTGACTTGTGTAACTGAGAGAGGGCAGGAAGAAACTGAAATTTCTAGTGTGAAAAACAAATAACTCCTCACCTCAAAAAAACCCAAGCAATCTTCATACCAAACACCACTGCTCCATTTAAAATGTATGAGGGCAGCTTTTATACTTCCCAAGAGAAGTAAAGAGCAGAGGCTCTATCTTCCTCTCCCTACCCTGCTGCTGCTTTGACCAACTTATTGTTAACCACTTTGGTGCTTATAAAAATACTTCATTCTAGTCTGACAGGGCTTGGATCTGAAGTCCCCTGTTTATTCCTACAAGCCAGCTACAGCATGGGCAGCAGGCTACTTGGCCTTCTACTCTCCACTGATGTGCCTCTTGCAGACTGAGAGAAAGCAAAGCCAAGAGTCAAAGGGTACATCTATGCCAGGCGCTTTACTGTGCAGTAGATTAATCTACTATGCAGTGGACATGTCTACACATGCCTCTGTTAAGCAGGCCTAGCCTAAAATAGCTATTTTAAAGGTGGATTAAGGGCACGTGTCTACACGTACATAACCTTAATGCACCTTTAAAATCATGATTTAAGGCTATGTAAGCCTAAATTTGATACTTGCATAAAGCAAGTATCAAATTTAGGCATGAATAGCTAAGTCGCATTAGCACACATATAGATGTGCTAATGCACATTAATGTGGTGTGCGTCAATAGATAGACATCACATTAATGTGCATTAATGCATCTACATGTGTGCTAATGTGACTTAGCTATTCATGCCTAAATGTAATGTGCCTTAATGCGCATTAGCATGTCCATGTGTAGACATGCACCTAAAGCAACTTAATGGGCCTTAAGCAAAGGCACATTATGTTTAAGCGCATGTAAGTACACATGTAGACACACCCGGTGAGGCATTACTATGTAACCATGTGCAGCAGCTACTGCACAGTAAATTAGGCTAATGGGTAGTTTTCTACTACCTGGGAGCATCTACGCATATCCACTGGTACTGCACAGTCCCAGGAGTGCAGTTATTTTTAGATGCTATGCCACTGTAGCAATTAGCCACTGTATCTCGTTGCTGCAGCGACTTAGCATCTCATGTAGACACGCCCCTTTTAAATAAAATTTGCTTCTGCTCATCCACACCAGCAGGGAGCCACAGGGGATGGGGGAGTTCTCTGTCCCTGGTCCTGGCACTGCTCACCTCATGGATCCCCCCAGGAGGCAGGAGCTGATCAGCACCAGGATGTGGTCACACTGCCCTCCCCTCCCCCAGAGCTGCATGGCTCCCAGATCCCTGGGAACTGGAAGATAAGAAGCACGAGGACTGGGGAGCTCTCTGTTTTCCAACTCATCTGGGGACTGGCCAGAGCTGTGCCACTTGTGGGCCAGCTGCCAGCGAGCCCCTGGCTGGGCAGGGAATCCCATGAGTTTGGTGCTCATGGCTTCAGTCAGTCCCTAGCCTCTCTGCTGAGACTGTTAGCAAACAAACCACCCATGGTCATGTCTACAGTGGAAAAAAAGCTTTCTCCTGCCCATTATCTGGTCATTATAATTCCCAGACTCACATCTATGGTTTACCACAAAGAGCGAGGGTGTTAAGACTACACACACATCTACACTGTCACTTTAAAGTGTGTTTATTAGTGTGTTAAGAATGCATATTTTTGCCTACAAATAACAAGGTCTGCGTAGTGGTTCTTTGATGACAGGAACACTTCTACTCTAGACACCAGATGGAAGCCATTCACTTCACACAGGCCACAGAGTTACTCACAGATAGTAAGATTTCTGGCTATTCCTGGCCTGTACCAAAGATGAATCAGAGGTGAGAAGCTCAATATTCCTTTTTCATCATTTCCAGAGGAGCCTCCATCTCAGCCTTTGAAGTTACCTGCTTTCCTCTTTACCTTCTCAATTCTTCTTCTAATTTCCCAACTCAGGATAGTGGCATGTGAATTTTACCAGTCAAAAGATGGGCTGGACTCACAAATTGGCATCTGCCCAAGTGTTTGACTTCCAGCTAGTTGACAGAGGGCTTTTCACAAAAACAGACCATTGGAGCCACTACAATTATTAACAATATTCCCCACTCCATGCAATAAACTCTCCAGGACAGGGCCTACCTCTGGTTTTACAATGCCAACACAATATGGTCCCCAAATTGCCAAGGCCCTCTAGATAGAATAATAAAAATCTCATAATATTAACCCTTCAGTAAGTAGAATGGTCTTTTTTACTAGTTCTACAATAGCTCTTGGTCTCAATATTTTCATGGTTTATTCATACGAAGACAAAAGAGATATTGTGATCTTTCTTTTGTTTGTTAAAACAAAGGCCCAAGTTAGGCTCTTTGGTTTATAACAGAGCATGCAGATACATGGCACAGTTCTTAAAGTCATCAAGTACTCAGCAACCTCCTCCCCCTCCATCCTGCCCCCCACCCTTTCCCTGCCCCCACCATGCTGTATGCTCAGCACTTTTTGCAGGGTGAGGGAGAGACACACGCATGCAACCATAGTATGGTGGCATTCTGGCTCCCCTGCAGGGGTTGTCTGTTCTGTGTTCCGTCCCCCAAATACAGCCTTCTAGTCCTCTCTACTGAGTATGGAGGACTAGGACTCTATAATCACAGCACACTTTTACATGTAAGACTGACTACCAGTAGCATGACTAAGGTGGGGCAACTCGGGCAGCAGCCCTGGGCACCTACTTGGAGGGAAGGAAAAATAGCAGCTGCCACTGTAGCCACACAGCGATGCCAGCACCACAATACAGCTGGAAATCACCACTGCCTCTGAGTCACTACTGCCTCAGGTACCCAGCTACCTTGTTACGTGTCTAAAGGCTGCCATTTTAAGAGTCTAATTTTAGGCCCACATGTCCATCCATGCATGTGTGTTTAATCATTACCCAAATCATTGTGGCTGCTTACAGGAGTGAAAAAAACAAACCCCAGCACTTTACTTTCAGTTCAGCATGCCCCCGCAGTGAGCACAGTACATGCCCAGAAGAGGCATCACATTAGTTTGACCTGGCTTGCCCAACATCTGTATAGATTGCACACTACAGCGGGGCTTTTTGGAGCTATTATCTAATAGATGATTGAATCAGCTATTAGATAAAAGCTCCAAAAAGCATCACTGAAGTGCCTGATCTATACAGATGCTAGGGAGCTGGGTCAAACAGACCACTTCCTCTTCCAGGAAAGTGCTGTTTTTTTGGGTTTTTTTCACATCTGTCAGTGGCCTATGAAACAGATCTGGTCAGGAAAATGGAAAAACAATTTTGCAAGAGCTATTGAACTGTTGAAGTCGTTCCAGGGGAAGTGTTTTTCTTTTGAAATGTTTTGTAAAATTATATTTTTGAAAAGTGTTGTTTTCAATTTGTTTCCCCTCATTTTCACTCTTTGCTTCTGGGTGAAATATTTCTTTTTTTTTTTCTTCCATTTTCCCCTTTACCATAAAGTATCAAAAAGAGATAAAAAGGGGAAAGGGAGGGAAAGGCAAATTATGATTTTTTTTTTTTTGGTTTTGACAAAAAACAAAATATAAAGACAAAAAACAAAAATATCCCTGAAATCTTTTTCACAAAAGGTTTCCATTTTGGAAAAGAAAGTGACTTTTTCCCAATTGAAAATATTTTGAATGAGAAGTTTTGACACAATTTTCAAGTACTTGTACAGCTGCCCAGATACTGAGCACACACAGTGTATGAGCGCACACATGTCCACACTGAAGGGGTAACAGAATCACAAACCATGTGTAAGTGCCAAATAGGCCACTTATGTGGCTGGGCATACATAACAAAATCTTAGTAAAATTAAGCAATGAAGCAGTCCCCCCCAGGTAGCAGACACCTGGCTCGGGTGGTCCCGGAGGTCACCGCAGCCACGGAGGGAAGCACTGGGTCCCTGTGCAGCTCAAGCAGGCAGGCTCCAGGGGGAAGATCATGCTTACCACTTTCCTTGAGTGGAGCCTGCCTGCCTGCCTGAGCTGCTGCCGGGCTGCCTGCAGGGCTTCCTGCAGAGCCATGGAGCTGCACGGAGTCCGATGCTTCACTCCATGGCTGTAGGGGCAGCAAACTAAAACTCCTCAAAGGAGTTTTGGTTTCCTGTGCTCCAAGTCATTTAAGGTGTGTTATGCCACTGAATTTCCTACAGTGCCTGGAATTAATGTGCAATATGACGCCGAGGCATGCAAACACTGACACCATTAAAGCAGTGCAAAAGTATTTAGTCTGCTTTAAAGTGTCATGCACACACGGCTCTTGTTTTGTCTACGCATGGCCTTTAAGGCTAGGAACAGACATTCAAAAAGCCTGAGCCTGAATTGATTTAATCTTTGCAGGTTAGTCTAACTTGGCGAGGCTGAAACGGTTTGTAAGGGGACAGACGTTCTCTTTGGACTGAGGGAATGCAGGCAAATGTCTGCAATGGCTCAGGCTAGAAGCCAGGGGGCGCTAGAGCAGCCCTCCCTTCCCTTCTGCAGGGAGCTGAGCTGAGGGAGGGTGGCCAGGCCCCGGCAGGGCTCTGTCATTAGGGATGTCTGCCTGCGCTGGTTTATGTGTAACTTATGCCCCTAGCCTGTGAGTTCATTCTTTGCATATAAACTAGTTCGTACCTCCTGTTCTTAACAATCCTGCAAGGGGCCTGAATATTGGTCAGCTTCTCAAGGCAAAAGAGCAAGACACAGATGCTAGCAAGTGGACATTTTTGTAGATATACTATAACTGTATTGTTACAAGTTTAAACTGAGTTAGTAGAACTTGTTGCTACATAAAATATTTTTATAGACTATGACCTGAGATATTATTCACCTGCTGAATATTTCCTCAGATGTATAGCAGCCAGAGTACAGGATGTATTTGAAAAAGGCTGTCATGTTGGCCCTGAAAAAAATGTCTCAGGCTATCTAGTTAATGTGACCTATTCAGCTAAATATTAAGGCATGGGTCAACATACATCTGAGTGAATTCTAGACTTCAGTTGCAGTTTTCTAAGTTTATCCCAGTGTAACTGAGGTCAGAAGCTGGTCCCTAGTACATTTCACTTGATGGGTCTTGATCAAGGAGATGCTAAACCCTGTAGGGTAGAAAGGAAGGACAATATTAACCCTCCCAAAGTTACAACAAAAGGCAATATTAAAGTCACTTTGAAGTTCTGGTTTCGATTCCCAGAAGCAAGGGAATTGGAAGAGGAGCCTGAGTTTACTGCCAGGTGAAACAAAGTGACCGATCTGTGCCTAGGTAATGCTAGAAGTCTCAGATCGAAATATGATGTTATAAATCATACATGACTCAATTAGAGCAATGTGCGCATTTCTGCTCACCCAGCAGAAACAGCCCTGGCTGGCTTTTAGCCAGCTTTTCAACGAGAGGATGAACCCTCTTCTGCTCTGGTGCAACTTCTCAGTCGTCTTGTTTTCTTCTGTGAACATGGAGAAAAGAAAAGGGCTAAAAAAGATTTCTCATTTACTCTCATTTGTTCCCACACAAAAAGGGGTTTAAAGTACTTTCTTCTCAATGGGGGGAGAGAAGAGGAAGATACAGAAGTTGTTAACATTTATTTGAGCAGTGGGGGGAGGGGCTATGAAAATTAATAATTATTTATTATGGAAATAAACTATTTTACATGGGGCTCAGGAACTGAGGGGCAGAGGTACACAGGGAAACATGGCTAGTTATGGATTTAAGCATGCATGACTTGCTTGGCCTAGGCAAATACTGCAAGAGCAAAACCTAAACCACATTTGGCAAACTGATTATGTGGTATAGAGGTGGGCTTGGTGAAAAGGAGTATGTTCAGTGACATAGGTAATACGGTTATGAGAGGATGCAGAGACTGTTGTGCATACCACCCAACATGCTGCACAAGCCTTGAAAAAGAAAGTGGAGGCAGAGCTGCACAACATGACAGCAGATGGCATCACTGATAAAACATAGACAGTAAATGCAGGGGAAGAAATGGTGGTGGACTCAGAGGAGTTGAACCAGAACATGAAGAGGGAACATTTCCACTTGCCCACTAGGAACGAACTGTCTGCTGAGATGGCCAGAGCTAAATTCTTCAGCAAATTAGGTGCATCAGCAGGATTTGGCAGTCTTCCTCTGGATGAAAAAAAGGTTCCAAGATATCCTTTTAGTACACTGCTTGGCAAATCCTGCTTCTTAAGATTATTTTTCAAATATGGTCAGCATGGTCTTCATTTGACAGCACAGGATCCTGGTTGTAAAGAAGCCTCACAGGACTCTAAGAAAACATGATGGCATAAGGCAGATTGCTGCCTGTCACGCTGGCCAGGGCAGCCTCATTGTTTCTTGTCCTACTCTGTCTCTGTCCACATGCTGTCTCTTGTCTCATGCTTAGACTGTAAACTCCTTGGGGAAGGAATCCTTGCTTTGTTTTGTGGTGACACAGGTGAATCAGCTACTGTGCTGGGCTCTGATTGGGATTCCTATACGTTACAATCATTGTCATAATTTGGGCAGCATTGCTAGTGAATATCAGCAGTGATCAGTCACTGGGATCATCCCAGCTCAGAGCAGAGAACCCCTAAGGGCATCCAGCCTCCCACATCCCCTCCAATCCTCTTCTTGCTGCATCTGAAAAGAAATTACCTTAAACTGAAGAAGGATGACTGACAATTTCAATGAAATGATCTACTCAGGAGGTAAATTGACTACACAAGTCTAAGAGTCAAGAGACACTGTATGCAGAAATACAAAGGAATTCAGTCTGCTAGAAAGACTGAAGTCAGCCATCAAGTCCACATACCATTGTGAAGCTCAAACAAGTCACCTAAAACTGGTACAGAATGGACATGAAGACCACAGCCCATGAAAGACAGTTTAAAGCTTTGAAATATGTTGGCATCAATGCCATGGTTGCAATTCTGTGATCCATACAAAGAAGCCAAGTTCTTCACAGAAACTTCATAAGGTTCATGGGGAGATTTACTGGTACAAGGGCAAGGACATGGGACTGAATGGCCTGTAAAGCATCCATGAAAATATTTGTGCAATTCTGAATTTAGGTATTTCATACAGAAACGTGCAGAATATTATGGTCTTTATGCTCATAGCTTCAAAGAAGAAACTGATCATAAGCCTTTGAAAGGGTTTGAAAAAGTGTAGGGCATAGCAAGGCCAGAAGTCAAGTGCTGGCAGATTTCCTGTATCTATGACCTTTGGCCTAGGCAAGTTCTGACCGTACTCCAGGGAAGGAGAGGTATGCAAAAACAGACTAGGATCCTGGACTCCAAGCCAGGACATCACCTATCAATCAGAGATGCTGCCACACGTATAGGCTCCATGTGATGACAAACAACCAGAGGATCTGAGAGAGCAACAAACAATTACACAAATATAATCAAAGTTGGGCTGACTGTTGATGTCTCATTTAGCTTCCCAATGGAGCAAGGTAGTACTGAATGGCCACATCTACACAATACACTGACTGAGCAGTAGCCTGTGATTACTGCGCAGTAGTGTTGCAAGCAGGGACAGGGAGAAATTTCACAGCCCCTTGCTCCAATCACAGAGCCAGGGCCAGGAGCTGCCTGCTGCCAGGCAAGGGGGACGTTGTCCTGGCCCAGGCTTCTGCTAGAAGCCTGACCTGGCAGCAGTCAGCTCCCAAGGGAGGGGATTGTTCTCCAACCTGCTGCCTGGGCTGCCCAGGAGCAAATTTGCTCCTAGTTTGACGTCTACACGTGGGCTACTGTGGAGTCACTACCACATGACTAAAAGACAGTTGACTAATTGACTGCTCAGTAAGCATCTTCACATGTAGACAGTGACACTTTACTGCACAGTCAATTAGCTAATTATGCGGTAAAGCATCTCATGTAGACGCACCCTCTGAGACCTTATGTAAGCCATAGCTGGGGGCCACAATGAACAATGTAGGCCCCCAACCACTTTGAGGAAGATGGGCAGGGTGTCAAATGAAGACTGTTTTCAAAACCTCACACAGTGCTGGAGCCTCAGACCATGGTGGAGAAGCTTCCAGTTGAGATACTTAAATATTTTGGTCTGGCTTTTCTTTCTTTAAATCTAGGCCATAGGACATTCTACCACTCCAGTCCTCCTCAATTGGGCTCATGCAGCTAGTGTGATCACTGAGGCTCTAGTTTGCTGTAAAGCAGAAGCTAAATCTAAATCCCTCATGTTAAAGTGATGAAATCCACTCCTTTATCCAAACCATATGACACCAAGGTTAAGAGGGTTCTGGGTTTAGATCCAATGTACAGCATGCTCAAGGCACTCCTTTGTCTTGGTGGGAAACATTTATCAGTCCTGCCAGCATCACAGCATCCTCTGTCTACTTTAGCATTTACACCCAGACTAGCCACATGAAATCTAGTGCTTCTTTGTGTTTGGGGTAAAAAAGTAATCTGTCTGTGTCTATAGGATTTTGTATTTCCTTCTGGATAGGCTGGTCAGTTGTTGACCTTGGATCCAGGCTAAGCTACACTTCTTCGCAAACACCTAGATCAATGCTAATGATGCTTTGCACTTTCATATACCCTTTTCTTGGAGTCTCTATAGATGCTTTAAAATTGGTGATTAAGCCTGCAAGGTCCATCAGTAAATTTATCTTCCTTTTACAGGTAGGGAAACTGAGGTCCAGGAACTTAAGGAACAGCCCAAAGTCACACAAGGATTCAGTAGTAAAACTCAGGTGAGAAATGGCTAGAATGTGAAGGCATGTTGCCATTGAAACGTGCACTCTTCCCACATCCCAGCTCAGAGCAGAGAACCCCTAAGGGCACCCAGCCTCCCACATCCCCTCCAATCCTCTCCTTGTTGCATCTGGAGTCTTCTGCCTTTATTCCATTCTTTCATCATCACTGAATGCTTTCCTGCCTCCTGTTAGGTGTCATGGTGAATGCTAGCCCTTTCTTGAAGAGCTTTCAACAGGAGCTCTGAAAATCAGACACTCCTTTTTTCATTTTAAGACAATGATAATTATTGAGATCATTGCTTTCCTCGGCAATCCGAGAGACTCAGGCACTGAACTGCTGGCAGTGCACAGAATGTGAATCGCTCTCAGCTACGTTGCCTGCCAAACATGCCCCCACCCCTCCTTAAGCAGATTAGTTGGTGGATTGTTGTATTTTTTGTTGTTGTTGTTGCTGATTGCTGACATAAAAGAATCTGAAAATGACACTGTTTTAAGCGAGTATCCAAGGCGACCTCATTAACATCTCTGCAGAGGAGCCCTTTAAAAACCATCAGTCTCATTCGGCAGCTTTAAGTGGAAGAAAACACTTCTGTGTTTTCTTGATCAATTGCTTAAAATTCAAGGTCGGGGTGCAGAGCAGGGGAGGGCTCCCTGCCAGTCATCTTGGTGTTGGGTTTTTTTGGAAAATAGTGATGCTGTCGTATTGGAAAAAATCCACACACTCCCTCAGAGGAGCACTATTGGGAATAAATGCTGGAAGCTGTTCCACTTGAGCAGATGGCTGAGAAACTTTGGCTGAGAAATAAATTGACTATGACGGTCTGAGGGCCAATCACAGATGGATGAAATTCTAGTGAGGTCCCAAATGTCCTGAACATAGAAGGTTCTCTGCTTTCCCCTTTTGTGCTAAAAATCTATGGTAGGATTTTTAATACAGTCTGAAAAAATGTTTATGGAGTGAGATGGGGAGGCGATTCTCCCCAAGAAGGATGCTGAGGTTTAATGGTTCCTAGATGATCACATGGCACTTAGAGGACTTGCATGATTTAGTCTCTTCTAGTACAAAAATGAACAAAAGACTTGGTTCTACATGGTGCACAACATAGGGACATAGGAAAGCCCTATGCACCAAAGAAAAATAAACATAGCAGCTGTGTTCCCCACCCAGATCCACTTAAACTCCCCTTGGAAAATACCTACAGTGGCTATGTATATAATCACTCCTCCTATATAAATGTCCTATACTAACCAATAAACAAGGAAATCCTTTCTAAAGGACCTTTTCACCCTCTTATACAATTTCCTAGGGAATCATGCTGCTACTACATAACTTTAATGGAAGAGTTCTGGGAAATCATTTTCTAGAGTTAAAGTCAGTTCTTTAGACCTTTCTTTCTTAGTCCACTAAATTAAAGTGTTCTATACAGGAGAGAGGGCATGAAGAACCCCAGCCACTGGGTTCTGAAGCATGAGCTTCAAAATTATGCAGAAAGATCTAGTCTAGTATCACATTATGTTCTGTCTAGCCAAGTCACCTCCGCACACATCTTGTACCATCGGTGCATAGGGCATGGGTTGGGCATGTTACGCACTGCATGTATATGTGGACAGGTTTCAGGATGAAACAGTTTGTATTCTGCATGCCCCAGCAAACATGCCATCGCTCTAGACTGCCCTCGGCACTTTGATTAGCCAGATGTCAGCTTGGACCCTAAAGATTGCTGGTTTTATTAATGAGTTATGGACAACATAGCCTTAAGTACCACCAAGCCAAGAGACTGGCTTGGAACTCTGCCTACCCTCTCCCCTCTAACAGCAGGAGCAGATGGAAAGGGGACTCATAGGCTCATGCTCCCCTTCAGTAGCCAGATGAGACGGCAAAGATGAACTCATAGAATCATAGAAAATTAGGATCAGAAGGGACCTTAGCAGGTCATCTATTCCAACCCCCTGCTCAAAGCAGGACTATCCCCAACTAGATCATCCCAGCCAAGGCTTTTGTCTAGCTGGGTCTTAAAAACCTCCAAGGATGGAGACTCCACAACCACCCTGGGTAACCTGCTCCAATATTTTACTATCCTCCTAGTGAGAATGTTTTTCCTAATATCTAACCTAAATTTCCCTTGCTGCAACTTGAAACCATTGGTTCATGTAGTTGGGAGCTGCTATTAAATCCCTTCTCAGTCTTCTCTCTCTAGACTAAATAAGCCCAGCTCCCTCAGCTTCTCCTTATAATTTATCTGCCCCAGCCCCCTCACCATTTTCATTGTCCTCCCCTGGACTGTCTTTAATTTGTCCACATCCTTTCTGTAGTGGGGGGCCCACAACTGGACACAATACTCCAGATGTAACCTCACCAGCGCTGTATAGAGGGGAATAATCACTTCCCTTGATCTGCTGGCAACACTTCTACCAATACAACCCAGGATGCCATTAGCCTTCTTGGCAACAAGGGCACACTGCTGGCTCCTATTCAGTTTGTTGTCCACTGTAACTCTCAGGTCCTTTTCTGTCCTCTTCAACACCCTTGCTACTCTGTCCCCTTTCTCATCCATCCAGGGCACGTCCAGATGAACGCAGTTGTGCAGTATGTGGCACTGCAAACACATTTGCAGTGCCACATACCACACAGTCTAGTGTTCTCCACACTGCAAGAGAACTCTGCCCGTGCATGCACTGCACCAGGTTTTTTTTCCCATGGGTTTTTTTAACCCTTAGATATCCATGCATGCGCTGCTGAAAAGCACAGCGAGGCCACCCAGAGCCATGCTCCACTGCTGGCTAGGCTCCACACAGCAGAATCGCCAGGGCTGCAGCCCCAGGACCCCAGATAAGGTTCCTAAGACCAGCCAAATGCTGGCCCCAGCCTCCCCTACTACACCCGGGTCATCTTGTCGCATGCTAAAGCATGCACAGCATGAGCATTTCTCAGGGACAAGTAGCAGTGATGCAAGGTGCACCTCCACTACTTGTCCTTGGTAAACCAAATGGCCAGGGAGGCAAGGAAGCAAGAAGAGTGACTGAGCTGTCTTCGGAGCCTAACAACACTGAAAGACCTTGATGATGGGATGTGAGAAGGCAACACATCTGTAAGAGATTAAGACTCAATATGTGTAAGACCAGATTTCCTTTGGAAGTATCATATATACCTTCTGGATCAAAGTGATATTGTGGCTGAATGGAAAGGGTGCAGGATGAATGCCCCATGCTCTCCCAGTAACACAAAGAGTTCCACAGTCATATGGTGAAATCAGGTGCCCTATATCCATATGGATTCCTAATACCATGCTGTTCAATGTCATTCCAAGATGTAATGCTCCAAAAGAAGCTGCCTCCTTACCATATCAGCTACTGCCAAGTGGACAATTCAATGGCATTTTGCTTTCATGTAACTCCATTCTAAAAGGAACTAAGTGTTCTTTACAAAAGGTTGATTAAGACTCAACAACTGCTTATGAGGTACAAGAAGGGTAAAATTATTTCAGCAAGCTTTGGTTGAGAAAGCAGTCTAAGGGACTGAGATAAATGTTATTAAGATCTGTTCTTAGAATTCATGTGTAGTGCATGGCAAGTTTTTTGAACCAACTAACTTGGGAAAAATTCTATATATTCTTGTTTGCCAGTCATGGGCATATATTTTATTAACTATATATACACATATCTTTTCCATTAAATGGAAGATGTCTTCAAACTCTTAAACCACTTTGCAAAATCTCAGGCACTGCTTTTTAGAGACTAGGTTGGGAATGATGTTAAAACTAATAATAGCAAGAATTGAACAAAAATGCAAAATAATTCCCAATAATATACACCATTCGTTTTTTTTTTAAACACAAAACAATTTTGCTTTCCCTGGATTTTCACCACTTTTCTATTCATTTCTTTTCTTGAGAGAAAAGGTCCATTACCAGGAATAGATCTTCCAATCCAGCACCCCAAACAAATTTTAAGCAAAATATCTGCAAAAAGTGCATTCTTAAATAAGATACCTGCTCACTCTGGAAGCATATGACCTTTACATCCAATCATTGCATCTTCAGTTGTACATATGGAATTTGTCATGCTGCAAGTGATAGACTCAATGCAGCAAACAGCTGATATGAAAATGCCACCTCAGGTTTTATTATAGATATAACAACGAAAGGAATTAGGTATTTCAATCACCAGGTTCCAACTTAAGAAACCATAGCATGTTGTGAAGGAAGATCTCTCCCCTCAGCAGAGTGGAAATTCAGTTCTCTCTGTATAACACTTTTCCTTGATGATGATGATGATGATGATGATGATTCCTGCTTATTAAAGTAGTGACTGGGGACCAGCCAAGATCAGGACCCTGCTGTGCTAAGCATTGTACAAATTAGATTAGCCCAGACATAACTAAACTGTGGCTCTCAAGTCACATGCAGCTCCTAGATAGTTTCAATACAGCAGCTGGAGAAAGAGCAGCAGTTACATAAAAATTCTGTCCCTTCCTCTGCTTATTATTTTCTCTTTCATTGTTTTCAGTTCAGCTAATATTTTTCTCCCTTTTAATTTATTCCAGGAAGCCATTTAATGACAAATTATCATTTGACCTGGGGTACCATGTGCAGATCATTGACTCTGGGGCATGATCATCTGCCATGTTTTATGTCCTGTGGCTCCTGCCCTGCATCAAGACTTTGGTTTGTGGGTAGAAGGCACAGCAAGGTTGACCTCTATTGAACTAGCATATAGAGAGAACTAGCATACACAGATTCACAGAAGTTTAGGGCTGAAAGGGACCTCATGAGGTCATCGAGTTCAGCCCCCCTGCTCTAGGCAGGAAAGACTGCTGGCCTCAAATAACCCCAGCAAGGTGTCCATCCAGTGTCCTTTTGAAGATCTCCAGAGAATGCGCCTGCTGCACCACCCCCAGTGGAGTCTATTACAGAGTCTGGTCACGTGAACTGTGAACAAGTTTTTCCTTATATCCAGTCTGAAACCTTGTATTGTTTAAATAGACAATACAAACCCAGGGTAGCAGGTCAGGTTAGAACATATAGGAGGAACACTCAATAGGATGGCTGCATAGAAAATGCTAATTCCATGATTTGTTGGGGGTGGAAATTTAATGACAAGGGAATTAGCTAAATAGAAAAATATGAGAAGGGGCAGAGATGGGGCAGACCATATGACAAGGAGAGGACAATGGTGTAAAGGGCAGAGGAGAGTGAGATGAAGAAACTGAAGTTGTGGATGGGGGCTGTAGCAAACAGAACATCAGCACCAGCAGAGAGGACCATCCAAGCATCATCCATGCATGATCACTAATGACTCTTCCCTCTAGAGGCTCCATTTAATTTGAACCTTTCCTAGCATGCTTTCTGACCACTGGCCCTTCACATTTGTCAGGGACAAGCAGCTACAGTCCTGAAGTAGCCACTTAGCAGATGCCTGCTGCTGGATGTAGCTTTCTCCTTCCCAGCTGGTAAGAATTATTATGCCTTTCTACTTCTCTTCTCATTGAGGAGATGATATCTTCTATTAAGATGTGTTATGTATTCCTCCGTAGCATGGGGTTATGGTCCTTTCCTTTGGATCTTCAGAGCACACATTAACCAGCTACTACTTTGTCATTGTGGCAGCAGGGCATTGGTAGTGCCTTCATCTCTCCTACTTTCACCTCTGGAACATTACAGGGTGTCCATAGATATTCCTTATAGCTGTGGGTAAGAGCTTGAAGTGGTGATCTGGGGGTTCCTTGAGTAAATTATTGCCTGTGAAAGCAGGGGACTAGACTCAATGACCCAAGAGGTTCCTTCCAGTCTTGTGCTCCTATGTTCCTACTAATATATGACTTGTAAATATGCTACAGTCTGAGTCATTCTCAGGAAGTTAATGGTGTGAGTCTCTGGTACAACTGTCCCTTTGGGGCTGTGGTGGTGGCTCTGAGGGGCCAAAATGCAGTGGACATGGCAACTGGAGAACTCCATTGGCACTGACAGAGCCTCTACCTGGCTCCAGCTGCACCATGATGTACTTTGGTGGCAGCCCCCACTGGAATCTGAGCTGGCACAAATCTGTCCTGAGACTCTACAAGGAAATTTATGCCCTTACTGGCCTCCCAAGTGCTCCCTCATCTCTGTGGCAGATGGAAGCTAAATGTAGCAGAGGGACTAGGACCTGATGCATGTGAGGAAGTGGAGATCTGTGTACAGACAACTTGTGGGCTGCATGGAGAAACAATTATTGTGCAGTGCTGTTCATTTTTACTTTCTTGGGCAGCTCTACCAGTTGCACTTTTGGGCAGGTTTGAGTGCATCTACTGCATGCACATCTTGGTACCTCCACTAGGGGCACAAGCCATGCCTGAGGTTACATGCATTGCAACAGAGAGAGGTAGGACTTTGAATGCTAGAAGTGATGAGCTGTCTATGCCCTAGCTCACTGGAAACACAGAAACCTGAGCAGTCTTAAGAGAAATCTCCTGAGGGCTTGAGAAAACTAAAATCTCTCATCAGAAGGGAATGGTAATGATTAGGGTGTGTGAATTCATCTGATGTTTGAAGCCAGGAGAGTCTTGTGTCCATCTCTAAAGCTCCAGAAGAAGTAAGTGGATGCACATATCACTCCCTATCCAAACCTTTCCACACATTGGGCATGTCTACACATGCATTTAAGTGTGCCTAAATTTACTGTGCATTAAGCTAATATTCAGTAAGTGATTTTTGGCAGGTGTCTATACATGCAGAGACTTGACACTAAATCAAGTGCCAAGTCCCTTCAGCCATGCCATGTGCCCCTGTGGCCACTGGGGGGAGCTCCAGCCTCCGGCTATGTGGCTGCCAGAAGTTGGCAACCATCTTGGCAGCATGGCCCCATCCCCTGATCCCTGGCCAGCCCCTTCCTTGCCCAGGAGCCGTGTGCCCAGCACAGAGGCAGCATGTGGCACTTCCCTTCTTGCCCACCCTGCCTCCCCACACCATGGCTGCCCCTGACAGTGATGCCCAGTGCTCCTTCTGGCCATGGTGCTGGCCCCAGCAGGCTCCCACTGCCCAAGCCCCAGGAGAGCCATGCATCCACCAGTGGGGACACAGCACCAGCTGCAGGAGGCTCTGGCTGAGCCCCTCCCCCTGCACTTCCCAATGCACACTGCCTGCCCTGCCATCCACACACTCCCTACCCACTGTCCACCCCCAGCACCACTCTCAGGCCAGGCACATGTTTGAAACAAAAAAACTTTATTTCCCTAACAACACCCACCCCCTTCCCTCCCCCACTTCCCCCTCAACCAATACAGCCCCCTCTCGCCTCAACCAACAGAGCCCCTGCACCACCCTCCCCACCCACCAGCAGCAAAAAACTCACCTATAATGTGAAACCTACTTACAATGTGAGAACTATGTACAATGTGAAAACTGTTTACAATGTCTCTGGTTTTGGGGCCCAGAGTGGAGAACAATTGGGGGTGCCTAGGGGGCAGACCCCAGGTACAGGTGCACAGCACCCCAGCCTCAGGCTGTTCCCCTGTGGGTCCAGGGGCTGTGGTGACCCCAGCGGGCAGTGGCCTCATACTGTGGCCACCTGAGATGGTGCTCCCCAAGGGCAGACGGCTCCCTGTCCAGCTGCCTAGTGCAGCCCCGGTATCTCTGTGAAGCATGGTTGGGTCCTCACGTGCATGGTGCAGGGGAGAGAGGTGGGGCAGGCCCAGGTGGGTGGCAGCAGGTGCAGGGTGCAGACTAGGCCTGGGGGTCTGGCTGGCAGGAGGAGCCAGAGGACCTACTCCCAGACTCAGGTGGGGGCCTGCTTCAGCCTAATCCTAACCCTAACCCGCTGCCGCAGTTCCAGACCCCACTCCCTGTCTCCACCTGCAGGCCAACCTGCCCAGCCCACAGTGCCCAGGCTCAGGGTGTCTGGGGGTCCTGGACAACTGAAGAAGGGGCTGGCTGTGCCCCTGCCCTCCCTACAGGGCCCTCCCCCATCATGTCACCATTGCACCTCAAGCGTGCCCCTGCTGCATGTTTCCTGGGTGGTGCACGATAAGCTGTTTGTGCAGGCTGAGGGATGCCCAAGCCACTATACCCTGATGATGATGATCCTCCTGGTGCTTCAGACACACCTGTGCTCCAGGTACAGGACCCTGAGCTACAACAGCATGGGGGGCAAACCCAGCATACCCCACCTCTGCTGCCATCTGGAGAGCTACCTATGGCAGCCCTACACATGAATGCTGCATGCCCCTGGAAGCTGGGGGGGCATGGTGAGCTGTGGCAGGTAGCGGTGGTGCTGGCAGCAGCAAGAGCATGGCGGCGGTAAGCGTGGAGCTCCCGCAGGCAGTCGTGGTGATATTGGCAGCAGGGGGGTGGGGAGTGGTGAGCACTGACCAGCAGTTGGCGACCACCCACAGATGCCGCCAGCAGTGTCAGCGGTGGCCAGCGGTGATCATGGACCACCCACAGATGCCGTCAGGGGTGTCAGTGGGGAGGAGGGGTCTGGTGAGTGGCGACAGCCCACAGGCACCACCAGCAGTGTCAGCAGCGCCTTTTCGTAGGGAGTGCATAGCCATGCTCAGGGGGTGCACATGCATCCACGTGCACTCTCTATACAACACCAATGGCCCTACACATCTCTGCCCCCCGCTGCCAAGGAGGACATCACTGCTGGCATTGACACCTTCCTTGGGGTGTGAGAGGCCCATGCCTGCCCAGCTTCAGGGACATGGGCTGCTCAATAAAATTTTGAACTGTGTCCCACTTCTCTGCATGCTGTAGCGGGGGGAACCCAGGTCTAGGGGACTGCAGGCAGGCCAGGCAGGGAGCAGGGGCAGAGGCCGGGGCCAGGGGCAGGGTTGGGAACTGGAAGAGCCCTCCCCCGAGTGTGGGACTTACCACATGTCCAGGGCTGGTGTGGCTGGCAGCTCAGCACAGGCCTCCCCGTCAGTGAGGGCAAGCAGCTGCACCTAGTGTACACAGCCTGTGGTGTGTGAGGAGTCAGCACCTGGCCAGCCCCCACCCCCCCGGCACTCCACCCCCAGATAGGAGCTGGCACTGCTGTCAGCCAGGAGTGACATTGCCAAATGCTCCTCATGGCGGGGTCTGGGGTTGTGCCAAGGGTGCTGCAGCCACTGGCCAGTGCTCCCCGAGCTGCCAATAGATCCAGCCGGGGAGAAGGACAGAGTAGGACCCCTTCTCTAGCACATATCACCGGAGGCATAAGGGCAGGGTGGGGGCTAGGGTGGGCTGCCCCTGCTGGTGACACTTTCAGGAGTGTGGCCTGGGTTCACAGTGCACCAGAATGCAAGTCAGCTCCCGCATAAAGGCCATGGTCTTGTGGGCAGGACCAGACCAATGATTGTACTTGGTCACAGTAATCCACTCTGCCTGCAAGGCCTTGACCTTAATGAGGCACTGCTGCACCACCCGGGAGTGCCCTCACTCCTACATGCCATCCAACAGAACCTCATAAATGTGAGTGTTCAAGCACCCGCCCCATGCAAACTGCCTCAGCATGTCGGCACTGCCCCAGAGCACCATGAAATTGCCAACCTCCTCCCTGGTCCAGTTGGGGGCCTGGGCAGTAGACACAGTGTGGCAGGCCAGTAGGGGGGGCTCCTGTGCTGAGCCACCCACCTCACTGTGCCTGACCACCTTCCAGGCTCCAAGTGCCTTCCCATCTAGCTGCCCCCCTTCCTGGAGCACACCTGCTAGCCTGGGGGTAGTGCTGCCACCACCCAGGTCTGGCCTGATCCTGGCACTGTGCCCCCTGGGAAACACAGGCCTAGTAGTCCTTGAGGGTACTCAAACCACTTCAAGAACTTGGGGTGCTTCCCTCAGTCTGAAGCACAAATAGTGGTCTCCCTTAGTCAGCCGAACCAAGGGGACCCCAAGGCATAATCTTTACCTACTCCCAATAAGTGTCCCACACTAGGTATAAAGGAGAACTTTATTGGTTACCAGGAGGAGGTTTGGAATAGGGTACAGAGTAGAGCCACATGCACACCCCACCATACATATGCACCCACGTCCCCACCTTCGCACTGCCATACACGCAGACCCCCACACCACACCCCCTCACATACTCCAGCTACCCTCCCATACACACATCCCCCCACAAGCCCCATACCCACCCATACCCACATATCCACATACACACTCACATGCTCCACCCCCCACCCACTCGCACTGCCATACACGCAGACCCCCACACCACACCCCCTCACATACTCCAGCTACCCTCCCATACACACATCCCCCCACAAGCCCCATACCCACCCATACCCACATATCCACATACACACTCACATGCTCCACCCCCCATCTATCCACCCCCACAGACACACCCATACCCTCCCCCACAGCCCACTTACCCACACACCCACAGCCCTCCACAGACCTATACCACCCCCCAAAATATACAAGTGTAAAAATTCATTTTAAGCTATTATATACAATCACCTGTATGTACACTACACAAACACACGTAAACCAGGACAAAAATATTTTTTGAAATCAAATTAGTAAATGTTTTAGATGTTCACTTTTTAGAATATAATTTGGTATTTTTCTGGTTCTGAGATAGATTTCATAGATTTCATAGACATTAGAGCTGGAAGGGACCTTGGAAGATTGTCGAGTCCAGCCCCCTGCCCCAGGGGCAGGAAGTCAGCTGGGGTCAAAGGATCCCAGCAAGATAAACGTCCAAATGTCTCTTAAAGGAGTCCAGAGTAGGTGCTTGCACCACCTCTGGAGGCAGTCTGTTCCAGGCCTTGGGGGCTCAGACAGTAAAGAAGCTCTTCCTTATGTCTAGCCTGAAGTGGTATTGGAGGAGTTTGTGACCATTTGACTTTGTCATTCCTTGGGGCACTCTGGTGAACAGGTGTTCCCCCAGATCCTGATGTACACCCCTTATATACTTTTAGGCAGCCACCAGGTCCCCCATGAGCCTGCGCTTGTCCAGGCTGAAGAATCCCATGGCTCTCAGCCTCTCTTCATAAGGCCTGTTCCCTCTGATCATGCACATGGCTCTCCTCTGGCAAAACCCCTCGCTGAAAGGAGTACTTTCAGGGACAAGGGGAGGGACTTCTGGTGGTAAATGTTAGGGGGTCGGGGGTGTGACTTTCAGTCACAAGATGGCAACCAGGAGGCAGAGCACCTGCCAAAGGGTGGGGCTACCCATGCAGCCCTTGACAGCTTGCCAAAACTGGGTAAGCGGCCCCCTGCCCAAAATAATTGCCCACCCCTACATTAACCCATCTTGTGTAGATGCACCCATTGTTTAAACAAAGCTCTTTGGATGCATTTTCATTACACCCATCTAGGTATTTCTCTACTGAGACTAGAGCAAATGCTGGGTAGGAAGTGGTGGGTGCATTGCTATGCTGATAGAGATTAGGGCTGTGCAAAGCTTCAGTCCCTGATTCGATTCAGCAGAGATTCAGCCTGATTCAGTGGCTGAATCTCCGAATCTGAATTGAATCAGAGGACCCTTTAATCTCTCTGAATCAAATTGGAATGCTCCAAATCGATTCAGAGAGATTCAGAAAGATTCAGACATAGACACAGTTTTAAATGTTTTTTCTACATACCCCTAGGTAGCAGGGGCTCATGAGTGCTGTGATGCTGGGGCACATGGAGTGTCCCACAGAAGCACGGGGTAGGGCCCAGCGCGCTTGGCAGCAGACCTGGAAATGGACCAGAAGCACTTCTGGGTCTAGCGGGGAGCATGCTGGGGGGCCTCCCCATGCACCCCCAGCTTGGTGACTGGTGCCTTCTGGGTCTTGTGGGGGGCACCCAGGGTCCCCCTGTGGCCGATCACTGAGCCAGGGAGGCATAGAGGGGTGGGGGGCCCAGCGCGCTCACTGGCAGACCCGGACATGGACTGGAAGTACTTCCAGTACACTTCCGGGTTCATCGCTGAACACGTGGAGGGCCCCCCTGCACTTCTGTGGGATGCTTCGTGCACCCCAGCTATCACAACATTCATGAGCCATGCCTGCTACCTCAAGGTATGTAGAAAAACTTTTAAAGCTGTGCCTATGTCCAAATCGCTGATTCTCCAAATCAGCATCGGATCTTCAGATTTGGCCATACTGAATCAGAGACAATGATCTGAATCAATTAATCGAATCACTGTCTTTGATTAGGGCTGAGTCTGAATTGAATAGGGCCCGCTTTGTACACCTCTAATAGAGATGGAGATACACTTTTGCATATATAATATGCTGTATCCTAAAGCATGCCTTAGCTCATTCTTCTGCCCTCAGGCCCTTGGGGATGCTGCTCTGAAACATGCTTTGCCTGGCTGCTCCCAATTCACATGTACTAAAGTCAGAAATGAGGCAGTGAAACCATGCATGGGGCTCCTTCACTGTCACTGTCTAGCAAAGTGGGGACAGAAATCTAAAAAGCAGTCAGAGAAGGTCCTCCCCTGGAACATCTAGTTCAGTGCATGTGGCATGAGAAATGGGTAGCATTTCCAAGAGCACCATGGAAGTCATCCACATGTACTTAAATGTTAAAGTCTTCTTTCTTACTCAACAGATCTGCATTATATTACAGTGTTTGCAGTCAAATATTCTTGCTTTAGTTACTATAGTAAGTATTTGGGGTTTTAAAATCTGTTTTCTATTCCTGTTTGCCCAGCAAAGCTGAGACAGTTACTGGAGAAATATTTGGATTCTGTTCTGGCTCATGTATTATTGTAAATTAAATCCTTCCGTGCAACCTTTCTTCCTGAATATGCCTTTAAAAAAGCACCCTGTTTAACTCTCAGGTATCAGACTTAGTTTGCAGGGCTAAGAGAAAGTTCTTCTCTCATATAAAAGGAGCACAGTTTTCCTGATGCTGCTGACAGGCAACGGGCAAAGAACTCTAAAACATCACATTAGATGTGGCAGGCTTGCCGGCAGCAGCCCGGCTCACCAGCTTGAAAAGGACTCAGAGTGATTGGTGGGGCATTCCCCACCAATCAGGAAAGGCCCCTACCCAGAGGTGAGGTGAAAAAGACGGACCAGAGTGGGGACTAACCCTGTCTCTCTCTGATTGGTCCATTTCCAAGCTGGGGGCAGAGCCTTCAAACAGGATAAAAAGACAGCATGCCCAGCACATGGGCGGCTTCGATGAGGGACAGCGAAGAGGGCTGAGAAGAGCTGGCTGAGCTGACCAGTGGGGTGGACCGGTTGCCCCAGAAGTGCCTGGAAGATGCCTTGCCAGATGGGGAGTGGCAAGCGGTGGCATCCTGAGCCCCCCACCATGAAGGGAGCGTGGTGACAGTGCACAGGTCAGTGCACAGAGGATCTGGGAGTGGAACGACACCCCGGTGCTGCACACGGCAACTTGGGTCTCCAACCCCTGCATGAGGCAGGGCAGATGGTTCACAGGTCGGTGCACGGAGGGTGCGGGAGCAGACTGAGACCCTGGCACTGCACAAGATAGCTCAGGTCTTCAACCCCTGCACAAGGCGGGGCAGATGGTGCACAGAAGTGCACAGGGCTGAGAGCAGGCCATTGGTGTACACAACAGTGCACAGGGCCGGAAGCGTACCCATAGGCAAGGAAAGCTCCATGAGGCAGCTGAGGATCCCCCTTACCTACCCTGCAGAGAGTGGAGACGCATCGCCTTGGGAGATGAGGAGAGCCTCATCAGGCCCTGGGAGTCACGAGTTGCCCGAGAAGGGGATTCCCACAGGGAAGAAAGGCCCTCCTGTCTGTGGCGGGGGGGGGGGGGGGGGGGCCCGCGGGGGCGAGAGGATCCCCCAGAGGTAAAGAGTGTTCCGGGATTGCGGCCCAGCCAATGGCATTATTTAAGCAAGGTTAAGGGCACTGCTGAGATATTGCAGCAGTATACTCTCCTTTCCCCCACCGGGGTGGGGAAGTCACTTCTTCCAGGCGAAACACAGTTACACCAGTGCAGCTGGCTGCCCCTTTCATTTTCTCTAAGCTTTGCACCTCATGATTTGTAAACCCTGTGCTTTATCATTTGTAAACCCAGCACCTCATTCTTTGTAAACTCTGTGTCTTATTAGTGTATAAGATTATTTGGTGTTTGGTGAAACCCCTGTTTGAATACCTAATCACTAACTTGCCGGTTGAAAAGTGGATTCAGGGCTAATAGAGTGTGATTGCATATATATATATTGCACATAGTTCATGCATTTCGTGTGTGTGTGTATATTAAAATTGTAGCTTTTGTATCTTATTAAATTGTATATAGTTAAGGTTCATCACATGTCCTGGATCTGCTGTATAGGGAGAGGAGGGGAGCTGCGCACAGCCAAGCAGCTACGCCCCCACAGTACACCTGCACCCGCTAACATCCCTTCATTTGGAGAGGGAGTACATAACCAAGTACCACCCAGGTTACATAGAGAATGACCAGACTGGTATCTGATTGTATCTTTTATCGGACCAACTTCATAGTGGGGAGAAATTCTAGACAAACTTTTTGAGCACAAAATGCCTTTCCTTGAGGACACTTTGTTCCCAAAAACTTCTCTAACATATCTCCTAACTGCAAAGTTCATCCTAAAAAAAGATTATATCAATCAAATCTTGCCTCTTGGATTTTCCACTGGACACTTGGGGCTACAACACCACTACAACATCACTATTTTCACAGAATCCCTTTTCAGAGAAGAACTGCATTTCAAAGCAAGAAACCCAGTGGAGAAAAGAAATAAAAGGTAAAGAATAATTAGGGCAGAAAGCTATTTCTAGTGAATATAGTAAAAAAACACAATCTGAATAATTTTATTTAGAGGGTCAACTATTATACCACGAGTCAAAGGTTTACTTCAGTGGTACTACTCTAAGCATGTTGCTTGAGGCTCTTGAATTTCTGTATCTCTACTGTATCTTAGTGTTAGTCCCAATTTGAACCTGCAAAGCAATCAATCTTCTCCTGTAAGCCTTAGCTCTAGTCAATGTTTATAAGCAATTTCTCCAATACCTGTGGGCTTATTATCCATTACTTTAAGTGGTATCTAAATAACCACTGATTCTGGGTGGGACATTCTATAGTACTCAATTGGAAGTACACAATGTTGACTTAATGGTTTTCACTGAAGTCAATGGTAAAACTTCCATTGGCATCAGTGGAAACTAAGGGCTTGTGTATACCACCTCTGGATCCTTGGCCAAGAAGCACAGCTTTCCCATTTGTTCCTGTTCAGTAAGCCAAACTCCCAGAACTTTAGCAGTATAGCTGGTTTAAAATGGCCCTGCACACACATCCCAGTGCTGCTCTCAGGGTCTCTGTCTTAGGCAAGGTTCTTACCCTGTGCTCAGAACAAACCTAGGCTGACAACACTGCTTTGTTGTGTACTGCACAGGAGTGGGGCAGGAAGGTTGCTCAACAATGCTCCTTGGTTTAGCACAGAGGTGGTGCAGATATGGCTTAACTTGGAAACACTGAGTGGTTTCAGAACTCTCACCCTGTGTATATATACATTGAAAAGCACGGGATAGGTTGGATGTAGCTGAGATCCATTCACCTCAGGATTTAAGGAAGAGGGCAAAGGTGGCCTCCTGCCTCCTACATGCAGCCACATTCTCTCTGTCGCCATCCAGAACTTTGTTATGGCACTGCTACACTCTGGCGAATCTGTCCATAGGGACTATTGGGGCTGGAGTAGCTACCCTTGAACTCCCTTGAACCTGTACAATTCTACAAACTCAGCCAGCTTGGAGAGTCCATAGAGAACAGTTAAAAAATCTACTGAAAAAAATAATGACCTAATATGACATATAAGTAACGTGGCCCACATTTTTCACTATTACTTACCTGGAGGATTATGTTGCTTACCAAGTAGCTCTGCAACTAGTGACAAACACATCTTGCACTTCGGCCAGAAAGGCTTTGTACCAAAATACACCCAGCTACATCACAGGAGTTGACAGTTAATTATCAAGCATGGGTAGCTGATGGATAAACCTGAACTATGGACACAACCAGCAAGTAGTTCTTTAACACAAGCAACCCCTTTAAAGAATCTGCAAGATTGTCAGCAAAATTTGTTTAATCTTCTCATAGAAATCTCTTCATATACAGCAGTTTCTTTTTTTACAGAGGCCATGGGTGGTGGTTGCTTAAGACAGACTTAGCTGCATACAGAAATATGCATTCACCTGATTGGACAGTGCTGCTTTGCAGTCTGCTTTGTAAATAGTCATCATAAATAATAAATAAACATTGTGCTAATTAAATGAACTGTTTTAAGATGCTTTAGAGGAAGCCTCCACTTTAATATAAAAGAGACTCTCAGCCTGACATCACATTTCAAATAAATCCAAGCCACTGCAGTGTCTTAAAATAAAGATCAAATATTAAGTTGTCACCTTGACAGTCTGGGGACAGAGGGCCAGATTTTCAAAGGCATAAGTGGGAATTAGGCACCTCAGTTAAAAGATGAGTCTTAAAAAAACACTCCCATGAAGTATGGCTGGGATCATTCACTCCTATTATAAGGGCTATTCCAACACCCATTAGAAAGCCTCCCATTGACTTCAGCAGGTTTGGGACCAGGGCTCTAGTGAATGACAAGAAAGAATTTACAAGCAAATCTCATTATAAAAAGTATTAGGTAGTGTCCTAACGTTCCAGATGCAACAAGGCCCTATTTATGAAAATATAGAATAAGAGGCAGTTCCTCTCCCAAGGATTTTATCACTTTAGCTAAGAACCTGAGCCAGTAAGCAGGTACAACCACCAGGCAGATGGCATGTGGAAAAACAGATGAGGCAGGAGGAGCATAAGATCTATTACTTTTTATTAATCCTTTTGGTTCATTTAATAATTCAATCGCATTTGAATTAAAATATATACACCATTACTCTCCCGTGAAAGTCTCCTTTTCTTGTGAGGTCAAGCACCAGGCTTTTTCTGAGTCCTCTATCACACACCAAGACACTTGTTGGGAAGTCACATTAAAATAGCAACTTCTATTAAGAAACTGTTACTAATTAGAGATAGGATAAAACTGTGACAGTGATAACAGAGTTAGAAAATTCACATGTTAATAATGTGCATTGCTAATGCTTCTTTATTGCAGGGGAAGTTTGAACGATGCCAAAGGCACTTACAACACACAACTACCACTGAGAGCCAATAGGAATCCTGTTCTTGAAAGCTTGAGGTCCTTCTGGAAATCTCACCTTCCATCTATGGATGACTGTGTCCAATATTTATAAAGCATTACTAAGGTGTTTTTTTTAAGTTAAGATTTTCAAAGTTGCCTATGAGAGTTAGATGCACAGTTACCATGGGAATATGGGAACCGTGCATCTAACTCCTCTTGGTGGTTATGGAAATCTCCACCTCAGAATCATAGGGAAAAAAAGGCTAAAGTGGAAATCAAAAGGTCGTCTAGTCCAATCCCCTATTATGGCAGGACCATCTCTTAATGGAGATGGTCTACTTTAAATGATCCCGGACAAATGTTTGTCAAACATGCACTTAAAAGCTTCCCGTGATGGGCATTCCACAAACTGTCTAGATAATCTGTCCACCCTTAATAGCTTTTAAACCAGCAGACTCATCCAACATAGTGATCCAAAGATGTGCAATTTATATGGCCCCTTATTGAAAAGTACTCTTTTACTGACACACCATGCTGTATACAATCCCATAACTACATCACATTATATACTATATAGTGTGCATAATATATATATATATATATATATTGTTGAGCATTCCAACTCTATTTGGTGCCAGGTGGGATGCAAAATACAGACAGTCCTTGCCCCAACAAGGCATATAAAGGCAACAAAAATGGTGAGGGTGCTGGTGACATGACTTATGGGGAAAGACTGAGGAAACTGGGCTTATTTATTCTAGAAAAGAGGAGACTGAGAGGGGATGTAACAGCCTTCAACTACCTAAAGGGAAGTTTGAAAGAGGATGAAGTTAGACTGTTCTCAGTGGTAATAGATGACAGAACAAGGAGCAAAAGTCTCAAGTTGCAGCAATCAAAGTTTAGGTTATGTATTAGGAAAAACGTTCTCACTAGAAGGGTAGTAAAACACTGGAACATATTACCCAGTGGGGTGGCAGAATCTCCATCTTTGGAAGTTTTTAAGACCCGGCTAGACAAATCTTTGGCTGGGATGATCTTGGGGATGGTCCTGCTTTCAGCAGGGGGTTGGACTAGATGACCTCCTGAGTTCCCCCCCAACCCTAATTTTCTATTATTCTATATAATCTACTACACAGATACCAAAACATGGAACTTGTTTGTACAAATATTTAATAGATAGAAGGATATTTAATAACAAACTGTCAAAATATGTATGGACTCAATAGAGCAAAAGAGCTTTATTTAAATTTTTTAAAAGCAAGAAAATCCAATATAACATACTCCTGCATTATTCTATTACCACTGAGGCCATATGCTGATGTTGGTCTGTGCTAGGAACTCTGCTTGGCAAGGTAGGAACCATGGCCAGGCCCCAAATCTGTGTGCTGCCTTAAGGGCAAACCTAACCCAGTGATACTGCAAGCACAGACCTCAAACCACAAGTAGCTCTTCAAGCAGTCACCTGCGACTGTTTGCAAATGGTTATCAATACGGGTTCTTTTTTGTTGCCTGCATGCAGTGCATATATCCTTCTGACAATCATGAATAACACAACACATGCAACCCACTTGTGCAATACATGCAACCCCATGCTATTGCTTTCTGTTCTTTTCAACTGTATGTGTCCACTTTCACCTGGTAAGTTGGGCCAGTGGCAAATGGGGAGCTGTGTAATGTTGCCTCTTTGTCAAGGAGGCCGGGAGTGAAGGATAAGAGATACCTCAGCCTGCTCTATTTTAAAATATCATTATGCTTAACGCTAGATGCCCCTACAAGAGACAAGGTAATTTTGTAAATAGGGTGCTTATGCTATTTTGTAAGTAGGGTGGATGTATGGAGTCAGGAAATTCAGCTCTATCCTGACCTATCATGTAGCCTTGGGTCACTTCACTTCTGTTTCCTATCTGTCCCTTGTTTATTTGGACTAAAGGAAAGAGTCTGTCTCATACTAGACAAATGTACAGTATCTGCTAAAATGGGCCTCTGAACATGGGTGGTCTCCTAGATATTATTGTAAATAAAGTGATAGGGTGCATCTAAATATGCTATTAATGCACATGAATAAATTCCAGCCTAGTTCCTTCTGGAGTGTATTACTCCCAGGTACACCACTTGCATATGTGCCCAGGTCCGCAGCATGTTGAACCAGGGTGGTGCAGCCCTGGCTGGCAGAGGGCCCAGAGGCCCTTTAATGTCTATGAAATCTATTAAACATGCTGCAGAGGGGTTGGCTGGGGCATGAGGGTGCTCCTGTGTGGGGCTAGCTGGCAGGCAGCCCCTGCACCTTCGGCGCCCTCTTGCCCCAGCCAGCCCCAGTCACCATCTACACATGCATTGTGTTGCACTAAATAACTCTGCAGTAGGATAGTTCTTGTATACTGTCCTACAGTGGAATTAATTAGTTTACTGTGGCCTTAGTTTTCTGAGGTTTACTGTAGTTTATATGTAGATGGTGATGTTTTACTGCAAAGCTAATTAGTCAGCTCCGCAGTAAAGCGCACATGTAAGTGTGTCCATAAAGAAGTATGTTTGTCCTCTTAATATATTTCCAATGTCTCAGTGGTCCATAAATATTTTTAAGTCCAACCTTTTTAGTTGTTTTCTATGGAAGTAATGGGGAATACTGAGAGCACAACAGATTCTGTGCCTACATGTTTTGAAAGCCAAAAATGATACCTTTTAGAGGAAGGCCGCTGTATTTTCAAACGTAGGCAGACATGATCGGCTTGGGCACAAAACATTATAGTAGAAATTAGTTTTAGCAATAATAATAGAAGAGCTATTAATTTGATAAAATCATAGAAAGACTTTTTTATTTCATTAAATGAATTAAATTCAAAATCATGTATGCATATCTTGACCTGTAGACTCTCCAAGCAAATATCAGGTTAACTTCAACTCCTGTGAGCCTGCCCTACTTTTTACTCAGTAAAATTTCCATTCGCACTTCCTAAGGAGGAAGTTGGGACCTTAGGGTGTGACCCTTGTGACATACAGCAAGTCCTCCTGGATATTCAGAATGCCCAGGAAGTATGAGGTCTCAGGAAACAGTCTTGAGTGAGGCCAGCAGGAGCTTCCAAGTGGCAGAAGAGGAAAAGGTTTGACATAATACCTCTGCAAAGGTAGTAGCAAAAACTGTTACCTCTTACTGCAAATAGCTATGTATATACCGTCTTACATAAATGTATATAATAAAGAATTGCTTACATGCCACAAGCCTCAAGACCATAATCCTCTCCAAGATACACAACATTTTTTAGGTTACCTTCAGTAAGTATTCCCTCATTGCAGAGAAGACCACTCTGTCTCCTCCAAGCATCGTCATTTCTGAGAAAGGTAGTCATATTCCCACAGCCCAGTCCTGCTCAACCACCTCCTATGGAGATCATGGGAAGAGAGGGGGTAACACCTCATAGCATACTCTGAAGAGTAAGAAGCCCAGACAGTGTTAGATACTGAGGGGGTACCTTCTAGGGTCAATTCTGCTCGCTGAAAATACCCTTGTGCTGGCCGTTTCCCTTTTAAACCAGGTGTTTAGTTTGAGTGCCCAGCTGACTGCAACTGTCATCTTGTCAGCTGGAGAGATAGCTAACATTCAAAAAAATTAGGACAGGGCCTCAGAGTCCAAACCCAATACCAACAAAAAACCACTGCAGTCTGCAGTGCACAGGCATTACATAAAACAGCACTTACAAAGGAGGCCACCATGCTACATGAAGATCCTAAGCAGTCTGGCAATGTGTGAATGTGGTGAGGTCCTGTAAGACCACAATCTTTTCCCAATCACAGATAAACATTTTAAAAGCTCTGTAAGCTAATGCTGCTACCAAGCCATCCTAGAGTAGATATGGCTCTAATACACTCCTGTGCTATCCACCTGAATAGCAAATGAAGAGCATATTTCCTTCATTGAAGGAATGATATAACCTCAGCTCTTTCCACAACCTACAAGCATCATTCTTATATACAATGGTCATTGAGTTAGCACTCAGCCAAGTCCCAGCTGCAGTCAAGGGACTGGCTAGACTCTTTTGGTTGCTCAGCTGATGAAGTGAGCTCCAGTTCATGAAAGCTTGTGTTATATACAGTGGCGGGTCTAAACAGGGTTCAGTGACATAGCTGCACCCCACCTTCATGACCACGACAGAAGGAGCAGCCGCTGGGGACATTTTAATCCCTATGCTCAAAGGCATATCCCCTTCCTTTCCATTCACCTTCCTGCTCCCTCTTCTCCTCATCTCTCCCCTCCCCTCCATCCACCACCTGCTGCTGTCCTCAATTTCTAGGAGGCAAGGGGAACTCCTGTCCTGTGTGGGGGATGTGCTCAATATGGGAGAGGAACAGTGGTGGGTATGTGGTTTTCCACACCCTGCCTCATCTCCCCCAGGTGTTTCTTGCCAGCCCAGGCATGAGCAGGCATGGGGAGGGGCAACCTACCCAACCATCACCACCACCTCTGACACTGTTCCAGGTTGAGCCCAGCCCCCATGCAGCTTGTCTGGAGTGACTCTGGAGCTCCCCTCACTCCTGGGACTGTAGGGACAGAGCCCATGTACAGAAGTTACAATTATTGCATGGCAGGTGTGCAGAAAGTGCTCTACAGCTGCCATTGAACAGACGGTCAAGGCCCATAGAGTGCTATAAAAATTGCAGATCCCTCTCTGAGATAACCCTGAATGGACATGGTATCAGACTTCAGCACCGTAGGTTAAAGCACCGTGACAAACATCTGTAGCATATCCCATCCTGACTCATGGTAGGCCACATTCTGTCAATATCCCATGGAGTATTGCAGCACCCCACTAACCCCACCTTACAGAGGGTCAAGAGTCAACAAAGCCCCTGTTTCTGAACCCCCAACTTTGTTCCCCCCAGCCAACTATAAGCCACTGTCTGGTATAATCACTCAATGTACAGATTCCATCTACACCATCTGGGCTTTTGTAAAGATTGCAGCTTTCAATTAAGTGCTGTACTGTTTGCTGGACACTGCATTCACATAGGAGGCTGTCCAAGATGTTCATTTTGTACAGTGTTGTTTTGAAGTGTCCATATCCAGATCTCAGTCTGTTCAGCTTGACCTATGCTTCTCCATCAAGGTCATGCCCAATGGGTGACTCATTTTGGTGTTGGTATAAAACGCTGTAGGAATAGATTTCAGATTGGATTGATCATTTCACTTCCATTCACCCCACCCCTTATCTAAATTTAGCACAACACACAAGGCCACAGTACCCAGCCTGCTGGGTTCTCCACAGGCCCAGAAACCTGGCAGAAGGGGAGTGGTTAGGGTCTTTCTTACATCACTTAGTCTAATGCCCTAAAATGCAGGGAGTACATCTGTGTGTGTGCAAGTTCTGCAGCCTAATATGAGTCTCAGCACACAGTTAAGTACAGTGTTAAGCTTTTTAGTGCAACAACTTCTGGACCATACAGGAGCACAGCACTCTACTGGGGCATATACCTTTCGGTACCCCATGTCATGCTTGCTAAATGTCTTTAGGCAGCTACCCATGCAGAGACTTTACTGCTGCCCTTCTGAATGTGATGTTTATAAGTGACGGAACGGTCTAATGTGACTCCTCGGTAAGTTGGGATATGTTCATAGGGAAGGATGTGGTTACCTACTCTGCTATTCAGCATGGTCTTGGCTCTATGATTGTTCATGTGGAAGACTGATGGTACTGATTTATTGATGCTCCCCACTGACCTCATGCCACTTGAACAACCCTCCCCCTCCAATCCCCACTGGTCTGGAACAAGGGTATACCACCAGGCTTGGTCCCTGCTAATGCTGTTGGGGTCTTATGAGTCTTTGTTATATTGAGTGGGGCCATAAATCTGGGGAATTGTCAACAGACCACCCTATCCCTCAAGGTCATGTTACTTTCCTGAGAGAGGCCAGTGTGTTGACCTGCAGCCACCTGACACAAACCCTAATCCAAACAGACCCTGATATATACACTGAAAGCTTTTTCAAGCCCCATAGTTGAGATATAACCAACAAGTGAATCTGCACATCTTTGCTGGTGATCCTCTGCAGGTGTTTCATGGCATGGTTAGTGCCAGGTTGTGAGCAGCTGTGTGGATTCCAGCCCTGGGTGAAGGAAAGGGTCCAGACAAGGGACTCACCATAGGTCTCTTGTTGTCTACTTTGTCTACAAACTCTTCATTTGTGTGCAGAAGGCCCGGGTGTACAGCCAAGATGCTGGATGGGCAGGCTGATGCTGATCACCCCCTGGCATGGAGAGCCCCACTCCAGGGACTGCTCCCTAGGGTGACATTCCCAAGAGTCCCATGCAGGGAGGGATCTGGATGGTGGCCATGGGGGAACTCTTCACACTGCACATTGATTGGGAGATGCAGGGGGGGAGGGGGGGGGCTGGAAGAGGAGATATGGAGTGTGAGAGCCACTGACCCTGGTCCAAGGAGCCAGGAAGGCACCTGGTCGGGCCTGCTCTGGGGAGCAGCAGTGCAGTGGTGGGGAGTGGGACCAGGCTGCCCAAGACCTGATGCCAGGGTTAGCATTGCCTCAGCCCACCTTCCAGAGCCAACTCACTATGCCCAGCTGCTGGAGGTCACTGGTGTAGATGCAGGGCCCCCAAAAGAACAGTCAGTGGGGGCGGGGGGACATCCCATCAACCCCACCAGGCCAGATCCCTGTGGGTCGGGGACCCATTGTGGAGAATGGCAGGCCCCTGGGCCTTGGCTCAAGCTCCAGAGCAGGCAGCATTGCACAGTTTTTCTTTATTATGTCCATGGAAAGTTTGGTGGCTGCAACATTTAATTAAACCAAAGGGCATCAGTTTTGTGTGCAGCATTCCCCCTGCTCTGCTACCCTAAGTTTTCATGTTTGTTAAGCTGAGCCCCCTCAGCTGCCCAGCACCCTCCCTCCCTCAACAGCATAACCACCTGGTGCAGGCAGGATCTTTCCCCACTCTCTCAATGTTAACTGAAAAGAAGTTTCCAAGTTCTGGAGCAGGCAACATTCCAGTTTTTCTTTATTAAATACAATAAGAGTTTGGCAGCTTCAGCATTTGATTAAAATGAGGCACTGAACTTCCCTGCACCGCATTCCCCCGGACCCTGGTGTGTGCCTCTGGAGAGGCTTGGGGAGGGAATAAGAAAAGGGGACAGTGCCTAGACAGTGCCCAGGAGGGAATAAGAAAAGGAGACAGTGCCCAGACAGTGCCTAGGCAGTGCCCAGGCAGCCACTGCCTGAACAGTGCCCAGGCAGTGGTTTTTAGCAGTGGTGCCTATGTCATGAGACCAGAGGAGCCCATGGCAGGAGACCCATGGCTCAGTGGTAAGGCAGGGGCACTCAAAGATCTCTGGCCCTATTCATCTGGGGTGCACTCCCATTCCCCACGGGTGAAGAAGCAGTCGGCCAGGGCTTTATGGATCTGAACAGCCTGCCGTGGTATGAGGCTAGGGCCACACACATCAGTGGGAGGCTCTCCCTCTCACCCATGCCTGCACAGCAAGTGCTCATGGTGCCAGGCCAGGTCCATGGTCCATAGTTGAAATGCTCCTTCCCTGATCAGGATTGTGGGGGGTGATGACATTACTGATGACAAAATCAGGGACACGGGGACTGTAGTGTGACTATAGTTCTTCATCACCCCAGGGAACAGGGAGTTACACAAGAGGTGAGCATTGTCCTCATTGGGTGCATGAAAGTCAATGGCCCAGTTCTGTGGCCCAGTTCTGACCTGGATGCCTGGGTTCTGTATGTGTGTAGGAAGGTGGGTAGCTGTGATGTTCCCACCAGCCAATTAGGGGTGGTTTGGCTATTTGGCTCTGCACAAGAGTCTTCAGAAGCCCAGGGAGCCCACAGGGCATGCTGGGAAGCATGCGAGAACCCTCCCCCCACACGCACCTGCTGTGGTCAGACTGTGCAGGTAGGCTCCAAGCCCCCTGCTTTCCTCTCCCAAGGGCTAATATGTGCTCTGCTTCCTCACATCCTAACTGTGGGTGCTTAGAGTAAAGCTCAAAAGTTAGAGTGCTTCCACAGAGGGCTGCCTGAATGCCTTTACTTAGCCAGAGGCAGCAGCATGTGGTAGAGGAAGAAGGTTGAAAGAGGGAGGTACTTCTGAGCAGGGAGAAGGATTCTTACTTGCTTCAGGGACTTCAAAAGTCACTGACTCCTGCTCCCATGGTGCAATTTGCCCACCTCAGGTGCAGGGGGAGGAGAGACCTGGGAGCAGGGGGTGCACCCCTCTTTCTAAAATCTTGGATGTGCTTTTGGAAATGTCTCTCTCTGTTTTAGTTAGTCTACAAAGTGCAAACCTACCCTGCCTTCTGCTCAGCTGCACCATCACATTCACAGAGCTAGGGGCACCTATACTTGTGCAGAGAAGCTGCTCTGACACGGTGAAATTACAACACTTTGGAGCAGACTCAATGAACAGAGTCTTCTGTTCATTGAGTCTAATTTTTGGTAATTACTGCACTCCAGCAGACCCCAATGTCACATGTAGCAGTGTCCCCACACTGACAAATGGCGGTGGAGGTACTTTAACTAAAGCTCACTCAAGCTTTAGTTAAAGGGCCCCCACTGCCATTTTTCAGCACAGGGACCCTAATACACGTGATGCTCCAGGCGCTTTAATTAGAGTGATTCTCAGAGCCACTCTAATTAAAGCAACCCCTCCCCACTCCAATCCCACCTCCCAGAGCACATCTATGAACACCCTAAGTGTCTGTTAAGGTTAATTTCATTCATCTTGCTTCACTGTCCCTGCTGTTTTCTTACCAGGCTTGATACTGCACGCTGGTGGCCTCAATCCTGGAGATCATTTAGGCAGATATTTAACTTGAAGCATGTGAATAGTCCAGTTGCCTTCAAAGGGATCTCCTGATGTGTTTTGCTGAAGGCTAGAAAGTTTGCTAGATTGGGCCCAGATACACTCAGTATGGACAGGAGGCAGAACAGAATCCTATATGGCTACACATGAAAGTGCAGTTGGACAAGTTTTTGGAAAATAGTAAATTTGGTGGAGGCAAACTTATTCATAAAGTTGGTTGAATTTGGCAAGTAGTTCTGGCTGTAGAAAAAAAATGGGAAGAGTCAAAATATTTTGTCATGACAGTTTTTAAACAAAACAACATTTTTGTTTTGTAACTTACTCGTTTTTTTCTTAAAAAAAGAAAGTAAAACAAAGGTTGAATAACATTAGGATGGAATCAAACACTGTTTTAGGCTAAACAATATTTACAACTGACTTCAATTTTCTTTACTTTTCCATTTGTTAAAAAACCTAAAATAAAACATATTATTCTGTTTTGAGTGGATCTGAATAATTTTTTTTCCCTTTTAGTTTTTGGTACGGTCTCCAAACTGAAGGAATTGTTGTCAGAGCTTTCAGCAAAAGATCTGAGTCACAGGGTATTCCTTTCTGAGGCCTCTGAAAAGAAAGAAATCAAGTTTAAAACCCCCACATTTACAGGGATAATATTACTTAACAAAGAACTCAAAATATTAATGGAATATTCTCCAAGACACCTCATGCCTTGAAACCAGATTGCTGGCACAAGCATTTTGGTTGTTCTGCATGTCCAGCAGACACTTGAGTACTGGTACAACCAAAGGAGTAATAATTACACAAAAAGGCATTAGAGACCAGTGGGTACATCTACACATCAGATTAATGTGCATGAATAAACTCTGGAGCTTATTATTCTGGAGTTTTTTTGCTCCCGGGCATGCCATTTAAACATGCACCTGGGAACAAAACATTCTGGAGCATATTGCTTCAAAGTTTATTTCCACACAGCATTTGGAGCCCTGTCAGAGCAGCCTGGGCTGGCAGTGGACCCAGGGAGCTAAGGAAGAGCTGGCTGAGGCATGAAGGCATTTCCCCGTGCACCTTTTGCCTCAGCGAGCCCATCCACAGCATTTGGAGCCTGGTTGGAGTAGCCCTGGGCTGGCAGGCTGACACCTCCCCCCCTGGGGCCCCTGCCAGCTTGGGCTGCTCCAATCAGGCTCCACATGCTGAGGAGCAGCTGGCTGAGGCAGAAGGGTGCTCCAGGATGGAGGATGCCTGCCCGCTAGCCTTGCATTGAAACACCCTGTGCCCAACCAGCTGGGGCAGCGTCTACACGTACACCACTGTGCACAAAAAACTCCACAGCAGAGTAGCACTTGTATTTTACAAGTACTACCCTACTGCGGAGGTTATTAGTTTTGTGCACCCTAATAGGGGTGTATGTGTAGACGCTAAGATGTTTACCACACAGTTAATTAGTCAACTGTGCAGTAAATGTCTCATGTAGACACACCCAGTGTTATTTAAAATCTGAGGTGCCTAGCTATTCTGAACAACAAGAAGCATTAGGCATCCACTGATTCTCTATGCCTGGGATAGGCAACCCCTGGCACACGTGCCATTAATGGCACTGGGGACATTTTTCCCAGCAAGGCATGCAGGGAAATTGTTTAAATTTTTTTTTTAAAGTTGCTGCTCTGGGCTCTCCCATGCAGCCACAAGTCCCAGTGCCACGGCAGGCACCAGGCGGAGGCCAGAGAACGCAGGCAGGGCGGCTGCCTGTGTTCCACTGCCCCTGCCCCTTGCTCCCAGGCTGCACCCTCCAGCCTGGCTGGCCTCTGGAGGGAGCTGCGTGTGGACAGGGTTGGGGCTGGGGCTGGGGCAGGCGCTGTGCAGGGTTTCTGCCCTGGAGGCTTCCAGTGGGTGGTAGAGCCCTGGGCCCAGGCAGGCAGACACCCCCTCCCACCCAGGCGGGGCAGCACTGGTGTGCCGAGTGCTAGGGCTGGGCGGTTGGGCCAGGGTCTCGGCGGTGTAGAGGGAGGCGCCGTGGGCAAGCCAGCCCAGTTGGGCCCTTAGGAAGGCAGGGGCTGGGCAGGAAGTCGGGGCTACCCTGGGGCTCTGGGGGCTCGAGCTATGGTGGGCTGGCAGGCAGGGGTGCCCAGCAGCACCCGTGGTAGGACCTGGCCCAGCCTGCGCAGCTCCGCAGGGGTGGGCCGCAGGCACCCTGCATGAAAGGAGATGCTGCCTGGCTGGGTAAGGATGCCAGGCTTGGGGGGCTTCCCTCTCCGGGATCGGCCTCCCTGCACACTGGGCACAATGCAAGCAGGGCAGAGCCATCCCCAGTGCAAGGGCTTGGCTGCAGGAGACCTCTGAACCCTGAGAACAGCCACCACGGCTGCCCCAGCCTGCCCAGGCCCCGGGCTTGCCCACCCACAGCTCCCCTCAAGGGGCCAGGGCTGGGGCAGGCACTGCACAGAGCCACTGCGCTGCAGACTCCTGGACGGCTCGGCCCGGAGCACCGGCTGCGGTGGCTGTTCCCAGAACATGGGGGAACAGCCTGAGGCTGCGGCTCCCGCTCATACTGTACCTGGCACGCACAGAGGCCAACAGGGAGCCCCCTGAGCCCAGAGTCCTGCCCCAGCCAGGCAGCGTCCCTTCACGGGCAGGGTGGCTGCGCCCCATCCCTGCAGAGCTGTGTGGGTGGGCTGGGCCCCACCTCCGGTGCTGCTGGGCCCCACCCACTGTGGCCCAAGTCTGGGAAGCCCTGGGACATCTGCGCTCCCCACCTGACCCCCGCTCCCTGCTGAGGGCCTGGCCAGGCCAGCCTGCCTGCGGTGACTCCCTCGGTGCCTGTTGCTCCCTGCTCCTCTCTCCCTCTTTTCCCCCTCTCATCACAGCATGCTTACCAAGAAAAAAAATCACAAGTACAAAGACAGGACATGAAGTTTTATTTGCTGTCACCAGGTTTAGAATTTAGAAAACCTGGTATTTACTGAAAAAAAGAAAAGCAACATTTATAATTATTATCTCTATTAAATATGCAGGGCATCCTGCCATGTACCCCCACCCTCCCCGCCCCAGTTTTGTTTTTTCAGTGTGCTAGCACTCTGGCACCTTACAAGGTAGACATTGTGGTTTTTTCAGTACTCCAGCCAAAAAACGTTGCCTACCCCTACTCTATGTAGTGGTCACCACTACCAGGGTATGAATGGACTGTCTACTCTGCTGGCTTCTACAAGCAGGTTTTGATACCCGATGGGCTCCTCGGCCAGTCCTCACAAATAACATGTAGTCTTTAAGCAACAAATGAAATAGAGAGAAACAAACAAAACAAAACCTTCTGCCCTGTTCCCGGAGCCTTTTGGCCCTGGCCCCTTTTATAGCAAACTATTCTGCTCACAACTTTCTTCCTCCTCCTCGTCTGGGAGCGTTTTAAAGCTCTTAGCAGGACACTTCCTGCCTATCCAAATGCTCTGCAGCTCGAATCTTTCAACAGGCCTGACTGCTCCCTCTTAAAGGGACAGATTGTTCTGTTACACAGGGTCACTTTGCACCAGCAGTGCTTTCTTTGAAACTGGTTCATGGCTTCTTCCCAGATGACTTCTGACAGTTCATTTTTGGTTCTCAGATACTGAGCACCAGTTCCCATGTACCTGGGTGGGTTGTAGCTTTGGTCTGCAGGGGGCCATTGTGCTGGACTTATCCCATGTTCATGAAGTGTCAGAGCTGGGAGCTCCTGGCTCCCTGTCCCAAGGGTCCACTTAGGCAATAAGAATATAAATCACCTCCCCTGTGATCCTACATACTGTGCACAGCTGGTAACTCAACAGAATGCCTCTGCCCGATGTGATGGCTGCCGCAGTGCCCTGCATTGTACCGCACACATTTCTAGGGAGGCTCTTCAAAGCAGAAGCAGCCTTGGGGCTTCATTTAACAGCCTGTCAGTGACACATGAGCAATACAGATGCACTTAAAGCACCATTAGCCAGCCAACCCCTGATCTTAGGAGTATTACAGAGTCACACCTAAAATGCTGACCTGGAGGTCCACAAATACTTGAGGACATGGACCAAGGCCAGTCCACATCAGAGACACGTGGAGGTAGAAGCCAACACAACTTAGCCTCACTCCTTTTTCCCCTCCCTCCTGCAAACAACAAGGATGAGGCCAGGCTCATCCCTTTGCAGCTTCTGAGTTAACTGGCTCATGTCAACTGACTTTGATTCTTTTTATATGAATAATTCCTACAAAGAACAGATTGACTCCCCCGCTGCCCCACTGCCTTGGCCTTCCTGGTGCCTCACACAGGAGAGTTCTAATGGATGCTCACAGCATCCAATTATTTGTATGTTCAAAGAAAGAAAAGTTATGATATTAGCACTGTCATGACCTTCAGAGAATGAGCCTAATTATTCCTGAAAAGGCAACTTAGTGCTGGGCAGCTGCTAATGAACATTGATAAAGAAAGAAAACACATCCAAATGCAAATGGGGACAGCAAGGTTGGTGGGTGTGTGGTGAAAATGAGCCTGTGGTGGCTACAGAGTTATGGCCTTACTACTGCTCAACCTCAGTTCTGCGGTTTCTCAGGTGTCTCCCCTTTTTTTCCTTCCTCCACCTCCTCCTCAGTCATTTACAAGCCATAAGGAAAGTAGCTATTCCAAGAGGCAGTGTTACAGGGCTGAAGGGCTGTTCATTCAAAGGCTCTGCTCCCACCCTTAGGGATGAAGTGTTGGTCACTGGAGATAGACTCAGGGTTGAATTGGGATAGAATCACCATCTGCAGCATTGTAAGCACATTGCCTTTGTTTCAGGCAATGTGAAAAACAAACTGCAGTGTCTCTGCAGAAAGGGACCGAGTGAGAGCAGCCCTTGCGGCAAACTGGCACACCATCTCATTAGAAGACGCAGCTTTCCGCAGTGCCAGGCTCTGCTGCTCTAGGTCCCCAGAGGTCTCTGGCAAAGGGGGCAGCAATTGAGCAGAGCTGTAAATGAGGGCATGATTCCTGGTGGAGGAAGCTCTGTGAAATGAGGAGGTGGCTGAGAGGAGTAAAAAATCAGCACATCAAGGCTGTTCGGGTTAGAAAAGCAGCAGTTGCTGATCCTTACATAGTCAACTACACTCTAGGAAGCAACCTCCCCTTATCCTGGAAAGCTATGAAACTCACAAGGATAGTGATAATATAGCATCCATAGCATCCTACATGTTCCATTTGTCTGGAATTGGTATATTTTTGGCGTAAGTGTGTGTGTAATGATACATACAGCACTGGTGCAACAATGACCCCCGTCTGGCTCATCATCACCTAGCTCTCACCTCCTCACCCTGCCTTCTGGCCTTTCTGGATTTTTCCCCTCCATGGCTATCTTGATGTTATAGTTTCATAGGGAGGATGCCCCCAGGAGGCAGATGTGGGTTTGGGGGTAGGTCCTTGTCTGAACTAAGGCCCTTCCTGGCCTCAGCTCACTTGTAATCTGGATGGGTCCCACAGCCTGGGATCCACTGCACCAGACCCTAGGTTCTTGGGCTCTAGCTCTGGTCCTCCCGTGGGTTCTGGGTCACTTGGCCTGTAGACACATTCCCTGCAGGCATGGGGATGGGGATTATGCTCCCCAGAGTCCTTGTTGCCAGATACCCAGTCCTCTGACACACCACAGTCCTCCTTCCAAAATATATTTCAGCTCGTGCCTGTACACAACACCCCAGGGTTGTGGACCCCAGGTGTGCTCTGAGCTGGGTATCCCTGCTGCACCCCAGGCCTCAGGTTTAAATGTAAATCAAAAGCATGAGGATCTTCTCTCAAAACACAAAGCTCACCAAACACAATTTTCTCCTGTCGGGGTTAATCTCATCCTGCAGTAGCACCAACACAGAGGTTAAAGGCACTTAATTCTCACTACTCCAGGTGTAGGGCTCCTTCTGCCCTCCTGAGGCAGAGTCCTTCCTCTGAGCTCTTTCTAGGAGCTCTGTCTCCAAGGCACCTATGGCCAAACTTCCCCTTCTGGTCCTGATCCTGGGGTTATGAGTCTGTCCTTAGTTCGCCTGACCCTCTAGCTCTACTCTCAAGCCTGCCAATCACTATCCGCACCTGGGGTGGGCAGCCATTTTATTTAATGCTCCCTTTGCCAGTATGGGCATTTTTACACATGTAAGTGCCGCAGCGCCAGACGCCTTGAAAAGTGCCTGGCACTGCTGTGGTTGTGGTTGTATAAGTGGCGAAGTGCATGTCAGAGCTGAGAAAATTTCAGGAGAGCACTTCTGAACTCAAACACATCGGAGTGCTTGAGTTCAAGAGGGCGCCGCCACTATTTTCTATGTGCTGATGTGCATTTCTCCACTTATACAACTGCACATGGTGCAGTGCAATTTGCCTCAGTGAGTGTGTGGAGCAGACTCGATTAACTGAATCTGCTCCAAAAAAGTGATTCTCCAGCACATCACGGGACAAAAAAGTATGTGTATAAATGTCCTATGAGTCTGTTCAGAGGAGCTAGACTGGCTGGAGGGCCCCAGGCTCCCTCCAACCCACAGTTATGAGGCAAGGGCCCCATTACAGTGTGTATCTGTATGGATATATGTTCCACACAGAAATACCTTTGATAAATGAATGTTAATAAAAGTACAAATTTAAGCACTCAAGATATTAGAAACTGTCAGAAGTAAGGATGCCTATGCAGCCCTTATGTAGGCTCCTTGTGTGTATGGTACAGTCTCTCGTTATAACTCCATACTATTTTTAATACAGGCCTCCTGCCCCATCCAGCACCCAGGATGTACAGTGCTCATGAGGCCTGGTAAGGACATCATACTTTTACTGGTATAAGTGATTGGAAACTGATCTATACCTGTGTTAGAACAGAAGGGTGGCACACATAGTCTGTTTTAAAAATGGTGGTCTAAGATTGTGCGCCCCCCCCAACGGTGAATGTGTGTTCTGTTTGCTACTGATCTAAATTACTCCACTTACAGAAAAACACGTAACTTGAATCGATTCTGCCTTGAGCTTTTTGAATGTCTGTACCTAGCCTCAAGGAACAACTACTCAATACTTGGTTTTATCTTCGTTGTTCAGTGTGTGGTCCCAGTATTCATTTACTGCCCACTATTCAAAACTTGCTCTCAAGACAGAGCAATTAATTTTCTCGTGGACTTTTCTAGGATGCTTATCACTAGAGTATCTGAATGCCTCTCAAATAGAATTTATCTTCCCAACACTCCGTAGACATGAGAGAGTGGTACTGTCCCAGTTTTACATATGGGGAACTGAGATTAAGCTCAGAAGTAGGGCTAGCTGGAGCCTTGAATTCCTGAAATTAGGTTCCAACATTTCATTTTCCTCCCATTCCAAATCAGAAGAAAAAACTCAAAGGTTGAAAATTGCTACAGAACAAGTTTCCAAAAATTTTCATTTTGCAATTGTAGGATCAAATCAGTGCATTTGATTAAGGCCAAGGCTGCTCAGTTGTACCACTGGCACAGGTCTGGGAGAAATAAGGAACCACCATTTCAGGAAAAATCTCACTTCTCCCCTGTAGGCCTAAGTGAAAGGAAACATAGAATCATAGAAAATTAGGGTTGAAAGAGGCCTCAGAAATTCATTTGCTTCAACCCTCTGCTCAAAGCAAGACCACCCCCAACTAGATCATTCCACCCAAAGCTTTATTGAGCTGGGCCTTAAAAACCTCCAAGGATGGAGATTTCACCATCTCTCTAGGAAACTTGTTCAACACCCTCCTAGTGAGAAAGTTTTTTCCTAATATCCAACCTAAACTTCCCTTGCTGCAACTTGAGACCATTGTTCCTTGTTCTGTCATCTGCCATCACTGAGAACAGTCCAGCTCCATCCTCTTTCGAACCCCCCTTCAGGTAGTTGAAGGCTGCTATTAAATCTCCTCTCAGTCTTCTCTTCTCTAGATTAAATAAGCTCAATACCCTCAGTCTTTCCTTAGAAGTCATGTCCCCCAGCCCCCTCACCATTTTTGTTGCCTTCTGCTGGACTCTCTCCAATTTGTCCACATCCTCTCTATAGTGGGGAGCCCAAAACTGGACACAGTACTCCAGATGTGGCCTCACCAGTGCTGAATACAGGGAAATAATCACTTGCTTTGACCTACTGGCAGCACACCCATCAATGCAGCCCAGTGTGCCATTAGCCTTCTTGGCAACAAAGGCACCCTGCTGGCTCATCTTCAGCTTATTGTCTGCTGTAACTCCCAGGTCCTTTTCTGCAGAGCTGCTCCCCAGCCAGTCAGCCCCCAGCCTGTAGTGGTGCATAGGATTGTTTTGTCCTAAGTGCAGGACTTTGCACTTGTCCTTGTTAAACCTCATGAGATTTATTTTGACCCAATCCTCCAATTTATCTAGATCACTCTGAATCCTAGCGCTACCCTCCAGTGGATCTACTACTCCCCCCCAGCTTGGTATCATCTGCAGACTTGTTGAGGGTACACTCTATGCCATCTTCCAGGTCATTGATGAAGACATTGAACAAAAGTGGCCCCAGGACCAGCCCCTGGGGCACTCCACTTGATATTGGCTGCCAACTAGACTTCAAGCCATTGTTTACTACTCGCCACGCCTGATGCTCCAGCCAGTTTTCTATCCACCTTATAGTCCATTCATCCGTTCTGTTCTTCCTTAGTTTGCCTGTAAGAATGCTGTGGGAGACTGCATCAAAAGCCTTGCTAAAATTAAAGTACACCACATCCACTCATCTCCCCACATACATAGATGCAGTCATCTTGTCATAGAAGGCAATCAAGTTGGTCAGGCATGACTTGCCCCTGGTGAATCCATGCTGACTGTTCCTAATCACTTTGTCTCCTCCAAGTGCTTAGAAATGGATTCCTTGATGATCTTTTCCATGATTTTTGTCCCAATCCTCCAATTTGTCTGTCATTCTGAACCCTAGCCCTACCCTCCAGTGTATCTATTACATCCCCCACCTTGGTGTCATCTGTGAATTTGATGAGGGTGCAATCCATTCCATCTTCCAGATAGTTAATGAAGATATTGAACAAAACTGGCCCCAGCATCAACCCCTGGGGCACTCCACTTGATCCCAGATGCCACTAGACATTGAGCCATTGATTACTACCTGTTGAACCCAACAATTCAGCCAACTTTCTATTCACCTTACAGTCTGTTCATCCAACCCATCCCTCCTCAGCTTGCTTGCAAGAATGCTGTGGGAGACAATATCAAACACCTTACTAAAGTCAAGGTATATTAAGTCCACTGCTTTCCCCACATCTACAGAGCCAATTATCTCATCCTAAAAGGTAATCAGGTGGGTCAGGCATGACTTGCCCCTGGTGAATCTGTGCTGACTGTTCCTAATCACCTTCTTCTCCTCCAAGTGCTTATAAATAGATTCTTTGCGGACCTGCTCCATGATTTTTCCAGGGACTAAGGTGAAGCTGACTGGTCTGTAGCTCTCTGGATCCTCTTTCTTCCCTTTCTTAAAGATGAGCACTATATTTGCCCTTTTCCAATCCTCTGGGACCTCCCCCAACCACCACAAGTTTTCAAAAACAATGGCCAACGGCTCTGCAATCAGATCAGCCAACTCCCTCAGCACTCTGAGGTGCATTGCATCCAGCCCCATGGACTTGTGCACAACTAGCTTTTCTAAATAGTCCATAACCTGTTCTTACACCAGTGAGGGCTGCTGAGCTCCTCTGCAGACTGTGCTGCCCAGTGCAGTAGTCTGGGAGCTGACTTTGCATGTGAAGACTGAGGTAAAAAATGCATTGAGTATTTCAATGGTCAGGCACTCTGTGGAGATACAGTCTTGTCATGCACTGGAGCACAGCTGGGTTGGACCATGACTCTGCAGGTATGGTGCATGGGTGGTCTGATCAACACTGTGAGCTCAGGGAGGAATAAGCATGTTCAATGAGGATTGACTTTCCATAAATTTTAGCTGATCAAAGCAAAGACATTTCTGCTGAGTTTGTGCAAACTGAATGTTCAAGAATCTATAATTTGACCAAATGCAGGTAGATTTTTACAGACTGGCAAAAAGGCCAATCCCATGACAATTTTCAAGGGTGTGCAATGGGATCCTCCACCCTCATTAAGTATATATAGAGAGGATACACCTTTGCAGCCTTTGTGGAGGGCCCTTGAAGACTACAGAGCCTGCCTATTTCCAGCTCTAGCTCCTGGGACTCTATAAAAGGATAAGACAGGAAGGGAGATCAGTTGGGTCCAGGTGGATGAAATAAGAGCTCAAAGGCTGGAAAGCAATGCTGGATATTCTAGGTGCATCTACACAAGATGTTTACTGTAGAACTGCCTAATTAGCTCCACAATAAAGTCCCAGTATCTACACATGTGGCCTTATTAGGCCTCAGGAGACTAATTAACTCTTCTGCAGGTTACTACTTGTAAACACAAGTACTGTCCTATGGCAGTGTTCTTTAGTGTGCAGCCACATACATGTAGATGCTGATACAGCTGGTTGGGGCATGAGGACGCTTCAATGAGCGGGCTTCTGCCCAGCTAGCCCTGCACTAGAGTACCCTTGTGTCCTAGCCTGCCCCTCTGCAGCACATTAAGCCAGGTCAGAGAAGCCCTGGGCTGGCAGGCTGACCCCCTGGCTCAGCATGCTGAAGTTCCAGGTGCACGTGTAAGCATGGTGCCCAGGAGCAACAAATTCTGGCATGTAATGTGCCAGAGTTTATTGAATTGCATTGTCACATGTAGATGTGCCCTGTCAGTGGTAAAGCAGGAGTTTCTCTGAATAATAGTGCAGAAGACCTCAGGTGGTGAGAACCAAAGACTGCAACATGTAGCTGCTTACCTACCACTAGCACTGTTGTCTAGTTTTAAGTTTGTCATTGCACCTTGATATGACTTTGCTAGATTACAAAGCTCTTTACTCTGTTTCCCATGGTTTTGCACTTACCAAACTTTACTTTCTCAATTTACTGTCTATCACCTATCTTATGACTGAAACTGTTAATAGTTCCTATAATCCACCGAGAAGGAGGACTGGGTTTTCATGTTTATTTGGGGTTTTGTAGTTTTTTGGTTTGGATTCCACTGGGGGTTTTTTGCAATCAGGCCAAATTGAACTGAAAAGTCTGAAGAATATCAAGTAGACTTAGTTCAAGTTTCATGTTGAAAGTCTGACTTAGATTTAACTCAAGATTTTTAGGGAGCTATGGAAATTTAGCAGTCAGTACCCACAGTCACTAGGTGTATGTCTCCCATGGATGTTTTTGAAAACCACAGCTTTAATCATTCCTACAATATGTTGTTTGGGTATTTATTAGAGATAAAATTCTAGAGAACAGATAAAAGCAGCAATAATTTACAATGTTTTATTTAGAATATTTTCTTCTTTTATAAAGTCTAAATTGCATCTACCACAAGAAAGCTATCAAAAGCAATCATTACAGGGTGTTTTGAACTGGTTGACAAATCGTAGATATTTTTCATGCAAAAGGTGAAAATCTTTTGAAAAATATTTCAAAATTTTACATGAGGATAAAAGGAAATGTACTTATCTTTAGCACTGCAATTTACTACTTTTTGCCTTGAAAACCAAACCAAAAACAATTTCAGTTTTCAAAAATTAAATTAATTCATTTTCATAATAAAAGTTAAAACTTCAAGAAGCAAAAAAAAAAATATCTAGTTTTTATATAATCTGCTCTCTGTAAATGCCTGTTTGCAGTAAAAAAAGAAAGCTTGCTTACTGTTGGATTGCAGCTCCTGGCTGAGCCACTAGGTGGCACAGGGCTATGGAGTGCAGCAGAATTACATTCTGGGAAATCTAGCCAGAGTGTACACAGTAGAGAAGTCTGCAGTGACTTGATTGCTATACAGAAGTGTTAGAGCTAATCCATTGCCATCTGTCTTTATTTTGCTAACCCATTCAGTCAGATGCCACGTAACTGCATTCACAGCACACAAGCTGGGGAAAGCAGGGGCATGGCAGTTCTTGGATTACTGGCATGAAAAGAATCCTTTTGTTCAGAAGCCAAAAAGATTAGTTGCTGCCACTGCTGTGTCTGGTTTGTAGGATGAGAAAGAGAAGATGCAGCACTCTTGCTGCCATGACCACTGTTTTTCAGCAGCCCAGGTCTATATCTTCCCTCTTTTTATCTCTTTCCTTCTTTCTTTATCAGTTTGTTTTCCCTGTATTTCTCTGCCTGATCCTTTCTGCTCTTTCCTCTTTCTCCCTCAGTTTATCTCTTCTCTGCGATGTTCACTGGCTCCTTCCTCTCCTCTCTGTGATATCCCATCTTCCCTTCCCTAAGTTCTGGCTGGCATCTGAAAAGTTTGGAGCAGCACCACGCTCCTCCACTGAGGTGCTTTACCTGTGGCTCCTACTGTGAGTGAAATTGAGTAGGATCAGGTGATCCTAGTCAATTTCACTCACAGCAGGTTCTGGGGATAAAGCCCTTCAGTGCAAGGCTGCCACGCTATGCTTAATACTCTGAATGCTGGCACTAGTTTGGTGGATGCCGCTCGTCAAGGTGTGTTTGGGGAAGGAGGGCAGATGACTGATTGGTTCGTGCCCTGTGATCATGCGTCACTGAAGCCTACAGAGTCTCATGACCCACTTACCAATCCCCTGGCCACCTGCTAGCGTTTCATGACCCACAGTTTGAGAATTATTTCTCTAACAGAAAAACCTTTGCATTCTTTAAATTCAAGAGCTGTGCACTGGAAGAAGTTGCCCTTCTTGTACCCTCTGCATTGTATCTACAGGCTCACTGCAGTGTCACCCACCATGTAACATGAAGGAAACCACTCTTCTATCAATTATAAAAGGAAGGGCCATTGACAAACTCTTCCAATCTCTGTTACATTGTATCTTACCACAGAGGAGCATGGTAGCAGCACTGCTATTTTAAAAACCCTACCTGAAAATGACCATTTAATGGGATTTATGTAAACATCCAATACCCTTGCAGTTTGGTCAGTATCTGAATTGACACATGAAAATACAGGCACAATCTGGTGGCAATCTTAACTTTGATCCACAGGACAGAAATGTCAATATTTATATATAAGTATTGAGATGGATAGATAGATAGATAGATAGATATAGCTATTCATCTACACACAGTCTATATCTATATATATGTGTATGTGTGAGGGGCAGGGGGAGAAACACTGATGATTATGTCATGTGGGACAGAGTTATACCAAAATCATAAATACATACTGTTTACTATAAAATATACCCTGAATGCTACATATTGGGCTACACATGATGCTACATTGCTGTAGCAATGCACTGTGGCAACATAGCATCCATGGGCATCTACACGTAACAAGCAGCTACTTCACCATAGCAATATATTCCCCTGGTATAGTGTGTTGCTACTGTGAAGTAGCTGCTAAAAATAACCGTGCGCCATATGTACGGCGCAGTATGGGCTGTTACTGCACTGTGATTTAGTTCTTCCAAAAGGAAGTGCTAAATCATATATATATATATTTATATATATATACACTTCCAAAAGGAAGTACTAAATCATGGCGCAGTAACAACATCGCCATAGTGACACATGTAGACGCACCCATTAAAACTTTATAAGTACCATGTATCTTATGGGTCAAAAAAGGAACACCGATGCTGTGAATCTCTCAGGATTAGCCATAGCACAGGCCCTCCCAGCAAGTGTTGAGATCCTCAACAGTTATGATCTGCAGCAGTGGCTGAAAATCTTCAGAAAGTGCTGAGTGCTTAGAATAGAAACTGTTATGCCCCACTGTGACAGAGCACCTGAGGAGCTCTGTCACTTTAAAAGAACCAGAACCCAGCCACTGCCTTGTAGGGCAAGCAGGACACAGCTGGGGCTCGGTTGCCCTAGTAACCAGCTAATAGGATTAATTAGGAGGCACCTGCAGGCAGGCCAGAGAAAGTCAGCTGATGGGAAGAGGGGCAGGGCCTGAGGAATATAAAGCAGCTCCAGAGACTGGCTAGGCAGTCTGGCTGGGGGAGCTGAGCAAAAAGGGGTTTTGCAAAGGGGCCTGGGAGGTAGCAGCAGCCTGTGGATATGCTAGGCTCTCAGTCAGCTAAAGAGCTGAGGGCTAGCGAAGGGTTTAGGCCCAGGATTGGGGCAGCAGTCTAGTTAGAGCCAGAAGGGCATATATGTGTTTTGATTATAGTTTGAGCCTAGGGAGGCTCCGAAGACCTGGCCTAGTGGGGTAGGGTTCGTGCTTGTGGCTTTGATTTCAGTACACTGCACTGGTTGCTGAGGGATTTCTCTGTAGTGTCTCAAAGGACCAAGAGGGATCACAGCAGAGACTGTAGGAGCAAAAGGCCCAGAGATCTCAACTGGCCTGAGACAGGGCCAGGGCCTTGGAAGAGTAAGCCAAAGATCACTGACTGGCCACAGCCGAGGCACGGGGATTCTAGAAGCCCAATACTGATAGATACTCAGAGGTTTGGGGGCCTATAGGGGAGATTAAGGAGGTCCTATAGCATCCAAGGGGGGTGCTGCAGCCTGACATAGAAGCCCGAGAGGGCAAGCCAAGAAGCTGAGAACCCTGAAGCTCAGTCCAGTCTGTGGACTGGAGCTAGAGGGCTCGACTAGAGAAAAAACATGGAGGCTGAGAAGACCGAAGCCCTACGCTTCAACAATGTTAGGCTCATTCTTAGACCCTCAGGTGCCTTCATCCTAATAAATCTTAACACCAAAGGTGTAGCAGGTGAGAATTGAGGTGAGAGGGCACCTGAAGAGAGAGAGCCAGGGCAGGAGTTTCATGGCCACCAGAGGGCATTATGGCTGCTTCTGGGACCCCAACCTGGTAAACCCACTCACAAGGTTACTACCCTACCCTCCCTTAAATTGGGTATTATTTTCACGATAATTTTCTCGATTTTTTTTCCTAGAGATTTCACCATTCTTGGTGCACAGTTATGACCTCATGGCACTCCTGTGAGCTGAAGGAGTATTTGTTCATGTAGAGATGGGTAGAAACAGCCAGTTTTCTGTTGAGAGAAGGCTTTGATCTCTAAGTCCAGGTTTCTAGAGCATCCAGTCCTGTTGCACTTCCTCAGGCAGACAACCAGAAGGGCTGTTTGAGCTAAATGGGACTCTTCAGAAGCAAATAAAAAGGCATAATAGCTGAGAAACTAGAATATTGACTCCATTTGGATCAGTGGCTAAATTCCCATTGATTTTAGAGGGCCTAGAATATCACCCCATGATTGTTAGTTGTGACTCTTGATTAAGCATCCTATTTGATTTTGGTGCCCAGCTAGAGACATCTAACAGGGCCCCCCGTTTTCCAAAGGTGGGTCCTCAGCACTTCCTTGAGAGCAAGTCCATTTACAGCATCTTGGTGTGGGTACCACAACTCACTAGTTGCTTTGAGAATATTGGTTGTTACTGGGTTAGTGTAACAAGCCAGACCCTATCCTTTATGTGCCCCCATGAGAGTCAATGGTCCATATCACAGGTGAACCTGGCTCTCAACCTATAATTTCTACATGTAGCTTTAAAAGACTTTCAAAGACACCACTCCATGGTGGAGGTGAGTTTGTTTCCATAATGTATCTGACTATTTATAGGCCAGGCTGGGCCATCCTGCCTGCGGCCTTCTGTTTCAAAGCATCCTCACTTGCTAGAGCCCAGGAGATAGTAATTGCTATCCAATAGCTCTGATCCCTTGCAGGACCCATGCTCAGGAAAAACCTACATGCTCCCTCCCTCAGCAGCAACAAGCATCATCAATACAATGTTCACATACATCCAGGACTGAGCATTATAGGCCCAGTCCTACAAATCTGGCTCACAACAGGATCAGGCCTATGGTTGGTCCTGTAAACATACCTCACATCTGCTTGTATATGAAGGACTTCACTGTGCTCCGTGATTCAGCAATAATGCTTTGGGTAGTTAACATTTCATTATCATTTTTAAAAGCTAAGTGGCTTTCACCACCTGAGAAGTATATTAATGGCCCCAGTAAAACACTCCCCCGAGTGCCTTAATGCTTCTGTAATATCGATTTGTCCCTCCACCCCCCCACCCCCCCTCCTTCTCTCTTTCTTTTTGGAAGGATTTTTTTTTCTCTCCCTGCATGTATTCCTCCATTATGAAAAATACACACTCATTTATACAGTGCAGACAGGAGGGAATAATGCTCTAACTAATATCACCGCTGATTCTTCCCCTCCTCACTCACATATTATTCCCCACAGCAGACAGACAAGAGGCAGATGGTGACAAATTTCTTTCCGACCCCTGCAGATGATCAGCTTATACCCTGGAGCACAAGGGGGTTTCTGTTATCCTTTGGGAACACTTTTGTCCTAACTTCCTAGCTGAACGTGGCAGTTTGTGCTCTACGTGCTACTGTCTGTGCTTTGCCCCCCCGCCCTCCCAACTCCCCTGGCTCTGCCAGTCCCATTGGACTGTGCTAGCCATTTCCCAGAATGGTAAGTTTCACAGATGTGCTGTACACACTGCACTTTTCAATATCAGCTTGATGCCCAGGCTGCTTCTGCAGAGATAATCTGGGAGCAGTTTACCCCTGTGCCAGCGCAAACCTCAGCAAAGGGACACAGGGAGAGTGTTGAGAGCACCTCTCAGTGTGGGGCTGACCTAACTTTCACCTTGATGACTACGCAGCCAGGGTCCTTGTGGAAATGGTCACTAGTGACCAGTGCAGGCTTATCTACCCCAGCAGGTCCTGTCACCTGGGGGAAGCTTGTCCTACCCAGGTCCTATAGGCAAGCTCCAAGCTTGGAAATATGGCAGTGAGGCCTACCTAGGCTCATCCCTGAGCTAACTGTTGATCCCACAGTCTCTGGCAGACCTGATGCTTGGAGTGTGCCTGCAGACTCTGATAGGTGGGACATGGGGAAAGCATGCTTGAGGCTCCTGGTCCTGGGACCCAGGGTTCCCTGAAGGGGCACAGAACAACCCAACTGCAGGTCTGCCCTACCCATGAGCCCTTGTGCCTCTGACATGCTTCCTCCTGCCTCCAGTCCAACCTCTGTACCTTAAAGCTATTGCTCTTGAGGCTGCAGTTTTGTTCACCAGCTCTGCACCTGGCATATGGGTGTCCTGCATCCATGTTCTACAGCCTTTCTGCATGGGCTGAAAGGCAGCTGGGGTTCTGATGCAGAGTAATGAGCACTACAGGCTTCCACCACCCTGTCCAGTCAATAACACAACCTCAGTTTTCTTTGAACAGATGCAGGCCAAAAGGAAGGAGTCCATGGCCCAACCTGCTGAAATTGCCTTCTATTTAAGGTTCCCTTCACCCTTGGCCCTCTGTACTACTATCCTACCTTTCTTTAAACACTTCCTGCTTTCCACGTCCTTAATGAACAAACGAATAATCATCATTAGCTCAGAGGCTTGTCATCCCTATGATCAATCTCTCCCCAAGGTATCCTGCCTTCTCCTCCTACAAGAGGCAACCCATCTTACAACTGCCCCTCAATAGCAGTCACTGCCACTCATTCATTAGATTAGGAGTGAGTTTGGGCAGGGTGGTTGCTAGCATCACAACAGAAGGCAAGCTAGCAGAGAACTGCTCTTCACCAGGACCATGCTCCCACTAGCTGAATCTTCCCCTTTTGATCAAATTCCTGCTTTCATCCTCCTAACCAGAGCACAGAGGAGCTATTTCCCAGGAGAACAGTGGCTTCTACCTTGGTTCTGAAAAGTGACTGTAAAAGTGGAATTGTTTCCATTTTCCTGGCTCCTGGAGACCACAGACTGGACTTGCTCCATTCACAAATCCAAATGTACATATTCTAAACCCCATTTCAGCAAGGAACTCAAACACATGCTCCACGCATGATAACATTGTTAGTGGTTCCATTGATTACAATAATAACCCTTCTCAACTTAACTATGCAGTTGAAACCCTGAATGAATCAGGGCCCAGTTGGCCATTATTAAATTTGAAAGTCAAGCTGGACTCTTTCATTCTTATCTATCATCTTATGTGTGAGCAAACGTCCAACTATGCACTTGGTGGCCCCAATGCAGCCACCAGTCCTGTCAGTGGAGTTGAAAGAGGAGGCCCTATGGTAACCTATGGCCTACAGCAACACTGGGAATCAGTGGCACACAGTTCAACCCAGCATATTGTCCTTTTCTGTGCTTTGCCATGCCACTGAAACCTCTTATAGAGCCACCTGAAGCACCCCCACCACCCTCTCACTGTCACTACCAAATTCAGCCCTCCCCACTGCTTTTGGGCACAGGGATCAGTAAAGCATGGCAGAGGTAGTGGTGCATGGTGGAGGTGGCAGCAAATGTTGTGAGCGCTGTGGAGGTGGGTGTTGCAGAGAGGAGCAGCAACAGCCCAAGGCAGTAGGAATCTACAGCTTTAAAACACAACTGACCCCTTGCACTAAGGCAGCAATGTTCAATGTTTTGGCCTTGTGGACTGGATAAATTGGATGGGGCCAGTCTGTGGGCTGCATCGTCTGATGCCAGGATTGGGCTCACACACCTGGATCTAGTCTGTATGATGCCTGCCCAGACCCCACACACCAGGATTGGGCTCCATGCTGTCCCCACCTAGCCCCCACACTGTAGGATTAGGCCCAGGGACCCATGTCACCTCCACCCAGCCCTGAATGCCAGGATTGGGCTCTAAGTTCCCACGCCACTCCTGTTCAGCCCCTTGCACTAGGATCGGGCCCCACACACCCAATCTAGCACACCTCCAGGGCTCCCCATAGACCCGTGGGGAGCCCTGTGGGTCAGAAGACATGGTGCTAAGGACTGCATTTGGTCTGTGGGCTGGGGGTTGAGCGCCTCTGCTCTAAGGGAGTAGAATTCTGTTGCTGGAAAAATGGATCTAGCCCCTGCTTCTCTCTCCCTCACTCTCCTGAAACTAGGCTGGCTATACACTAAACTCAGCAATTGTCACTCAAAAGTGCACAGACAGCCAGTTTGCTGAGAAATGGAGGCCATGTTTTTAAAGCCCCTTTGCCAGTACAAGTGAGCTCTAAGTGGCAGAAGGACAGAGAGTCAGTGAATAGAGCAGGTCAGGGAGGCTTTTTCCAGACTTTGCTGTTCTGGGGGAGTCCCTGGCTCTCATTTTGATCAGAACTTGCATTCTGGACTTGAGAAGTCTTTCTTACGACGGACCCAGGGGAGGCGCAGCCAGGCCCAGGGTCAGTGAGGACCTAGTCAGGGAACTTCTGGAGAGACTAGATGTGTTCAAATCAGCAGGTCCTGACAATCTCCACCCCAGGGTGCTGAGGGAATTGGCAGAGGTCATTACGGGACCTCTGGCACAACTTTACGAGCACTCATGGTGCTCTGGCGAGGTGCCAGAGGACTGGAAAAGGGCCAACATGGTCCCCATTTTCAAAAAAGGGAGGAAAGAGGACCCAGGAAACTATAGGCCTGTTAGTCTTACCTCAGTCCTGGGGAAGCTCTTTGAGAAAATTATACAGAAGCACATCTGCAAGGGACCAGCAGGGGAGATTATGCTTAGGGGCAATCAACATGGGTTCATTAGAGGCAGGTCCTGCAAGACCAACCTGATGGCCTTCTACGACCAGGTCACAAAATCCTTGGATGCAGGTGTCATGGTGGACATAGTCTTCCTGGACTTTAGGAAGGCCTTCGACACTGTATCTCACCCCATCCTCATTAAAAAATTAGGTGACTGTGGTGTCGATGCCTACACAGTCAGATGGGTCACAAATTGGCTGGAGGGCTGCACCCAGAGAGTGGTGGTGGACGGGTCATTTTTGACCTGGAGGGATGTGGGCAGTGGGGTTCCCCAGGGCTCGGTCCTCAAGCCTGCACTGTTCAATATCTTCATCGGCGACTTGGACGAGGGGGTGAAAAGCACCTTGTTCAAGTTCGCAGATGACACTAAGATGTGGGGAGGAGTGAGCACACTAGAAGAGAGGGACAGGCTACAACTAGTTCTGGACAGGTTACAGAGGTGGGCGGATGAGAATAGGATGGGTTTCAATACAGACAAGTGCAAGCTGTTGCACCTGGGGAGGAAGAACCAGCAGCATACCTACAAGCTGGGGAACTCCCTTCTTGTTAGCACAGAGGCAGAAAAGGATCTTGGAGTCACTACTGATTCCAAGATGAACATGGGCCGCCAATGTGGGGATGCGGTCAGAAAGGCTAACTGCACCTTGTCATGCATCCATAGATGCATCACGAGCAGGTCCAAGGAGGTGATCCTCCCCCTCCACATGACACTGGTCAGGCCGCAGTTGGAGTACTGCGTCCAGTTCTGGGCTCTGCACCTCAGGAGGGATGTGGACAGCATCGAGAGGGTCCAGAGGAGGGCCACTCACATGATTGGGGGCAGGGTAGGCCCTATGAGGAGAGGCTACGGGACCTGAACCTGTTCAGCCTCCATAAGAGAAGGCTGAGAGGGGGTCTGGTGGCCGCCTATACGCTTGCCAAGGGGAACCAGCAGGCAATGGTAGAGTCCCTGTTCCTCTGAGCACTACCGGGAGTAACAAGGAACAATGGCCATAAGTTGACTAAGAGTAGATTCAGGCTAGACATCAGGAGGCACTACTTCATAGTCAGGGCAGCTAGAAGCTGGAACCAACTTCCAAGGAAAGCAGTGCTCGCCCCTACCCTGGGGGTCTTCAAAAGGAGGCTAGACAACCACCTAGCCGGGGACATTTGACCCCAGCATCCTCTCCTGCCCATGGCAGGGGGTCGGACTTGATGATCTGCTTAGGGTCCCTTCTGACCCTACCATCTATGAAACTATGAAACATTTGTAAAACATGGCACATTCCTGCATAAAATTCCAGTGCCACTAAACTGGGTTTTCTGACAAAAATGTAATTTCAGGTGAAAATTCCCAACTGGCTGTATTTGCTCCAAAAAGAGAGAAGTGGCAAGCCACCATGAAGTCCACAAGGAGTTCAGCTTTATTAAGGCACTAGAATGCTACCCTGATGGATCACAGCATGAAACCGTAAGACAGATTTGTAGATACTACTAAAATGTATGATACAAATGACCCACATCTTCATACTGGGCATCTGATTTCCATTCTTTCTTTACAAATCATGGTGGACGCTTGGCTGACCCAAATACAAATCATGGTGGACACATGGTGAACATCTGGCTGACCCAACTGACCTGATCATGCTTTAAACAACCGTTATTTCTCGGCTTGGTTACTGATGAAAATTGCAGAAGGAGTTGCCCCACTGGGACAAACTAGTATTCAGTAGTTGAATAGTATTCAAACTAGTATTCAGTAGTTGAACATGAATACATGAACTGTATTCATGTTTAGTCAGTCACCTAGTGCTTTTTCCATATTAAAAGCCAAGACTTTCTAAAAATAATAGCTAATGGCTCAACTATTTCTTCCCTAGCTTGAGACATCACCCAAAGCCAACACTTCCCTCATCGTTTATCCAAACACTCACTTGCCCAGTATTCTTAATATTCCTTGATTTGTCCTCATCCCTATCCATAAACCCACTCTCCATGGATATATTATCAATAGCCTCCTTAACTAATGCAAAGAAGACACCATTTCTTCTTTACAAAGCAATAATTCCTTCCTTTGCTGTCCTTCTAATGACCCTTCTCTGTTTCTCTCACTTCGCCTCCCAAACCCCATCTAAACTAATCTGGTTATATGTCTCCTTCTCACTGCCTCCAACACACACTGATATAAAAACTTTTTATCACATTAATAAAATCCACCTCCCTTTTTATCAGCTGGTGCCTGAATATTCCAGTCAATCTACAGGAAATTAACATACCAGTTTCTAGAGGTTCCAGATATAATTTCTTTAGCTTTCTGCTCTAGGAGCTTAAAAACAGCCTCATCGGCCCAGTGATCCAGAGGTAAAAAATTCCTCCTATGAAGAAACTTTGCTCCTTGATCTTCAAACCAAAGTGACTCAACACTTCTCCTGTTTTTTTAAGCAAATCATCTCTCCCCACCTCTTGAAGTCTATTGCTAATACATCCTGACCCCTCCACCTTTTCAGCCTTCCCTATCATTATAAAACACATTAAAACCTTTCAGATCTCTAGCCTAACCGCATCCATCACTCTACCAGGCTTCCCCTTGTGCTCCACTTAGCTGGTTCCCAAGTCTTATTAACTGAACTCCTAGCATTAAAGGCAATTCTACTATATTCTCTTCCTCAATTTCCCTCCTTGCTCACTGGGACAAACTTTGCTGTCAGCTACACCCGGAGTTTCAGCTCAAACTCCCTGGATGTCCCACAAGCCCATCCTAAATTACAGTGAATGCTATTTTTAAAGTACCAAAAAGCACCTTCCTGTAATTCTAAGGCTGTCACTCCAGCATACTTTGGGCACAATCTAAATAAGTAATAAAATCACCAGCATCAAGTTTAATAGCAGACACAAGCTACAAAGTAGAGAAAGGTGGGAGCTGCAAAAATGGAGCATATTCAGACTTCAGGTTTTAGGTGGGATCTTTTAGGGGTAAATGCTGCTAAAAAACAATAAGGCTTTGCCTGGGATAAGCAGTAAGGCCCCAGTCTTGCACACAGTAATACACATTTATCTTTGGCACATGAGTAAGTCCACTGAAATCTGCCTCTCCCTATCAGCTCCTCTCCACAGCCCACCTCATCTGTGCCATCCCTAGCTCCCCTGCATTATCCCCTATCAGTCTTTACCATCCCTAAATTCTTCACCTGTACTTGTAGCCTTCTCCCCAACACAGCTCTTCACATACCCTCAGGCCCCAATCTATTTCTTTCTTCTAGGTCTCCAATTTAGCCTTCACTGGGCACATCTACACATAACCAAGCACTAAATGACTGTACACTAACCAGTGTTACTGCGCAGTAGCATCCCAGCACAGTTGCCTAGTGACACTTACTGCATAGTAGTTCATTACTGCTGTGCAGTAGCTTGTTACTACTGCGCAGTAACATCATGTCACACTTTGTGCCTGGCGATGCTACTGCGCAGTAGTAACAAGCTACTGCCCTGTTAGTGTCTCGTGGCCACTGGGGATTCCCTCTATACCTATCTTCTCAACCATTTGTTCCCCTGGAAAGGTCATTCCAGTCTCCAAGAACACATTCGCTCCTCACCAAGATGTTCACTCTCTCTAAAAGGCTGTTTAGCACTACACACTACATTCCTAAGACCTTTGTCTATGTGCAGAATGAGGAATCATTTTTTCTCTTAATGGCTTGATTTTTTAATTTTCCTTCCCCAAACCTTGATCTCAAATAAAAGCTACTTTGATAGAAAGGAGAGGGTGTATGAGAAATACATTCTGGGCATGCCTACACATGCAAGTGCTGTAGGGTGGGTTACCCTTAGGGTAAATGACTCTAGAGTAAACCCACCCTGGGCAGGTGGCTACACGTGAGGGGATATGGGAGCAGATTTGCTGCTCATGACAGCAGTCTGTTCCCACCCCTCCAACCCTGCATCAGCCCCTCTGCCACCACCCGGGGAGCTGGAGGCTCTGGCTGCAGCTGCCTGCAGCTGGCTGCCATCTTGAAAAGGCAGCCCCGTGCGCTGCTCCCTGGCCACATGCTTTTCTGGCCTAGAGCAGCATGCAGAGCATGGTGGCAGCACACAGGGGCTCAGTTGCTGAAGCCTCATCTGCTGCACTCTGGCTGCTGCACCCACAGGCTTCAGGAGTGATGTCCACTGCTCCAGGCTCCTGCTCGTCACTGTGCTCACCCTGCTGACCTGCTGCAGGGATCATCACCTCACCCAGGTCAGTCTTAGCCCTGGTGACCTCCCCGCATAGCGCAGCCACTTGGCCTGGGTTACTGTGGCGTCGCAGGCCTCTGGCCACCATGCTGCAGCTGCCCAGACCCTATGTTGCCACCTGGACCCCAGGAGGGACACAGATGACACACTCCTGGATGGTACCACTGGGACCATCCACGTGCTCCTGGGCCTCCATCCCCATCACCTGTGGGCCCACCCAGCTAGCCAGGACTGGTGGCTGCACAACATCCAGACCACCTGGAATGATGAGCACTGGCTGGAGTCCTTTTGCACAACCTGGGTCACCTTTCAGGTCGTCTTCAAGCAGCTCTGCCAGCACCTGGAGCAGCAGGATGCCACCATGCGGCAGCTTCTCCCTATGGAGACCTAGCTGGCCATTGCCCTGCTCATGCTGGCCATGCTTGCCAGCCTCCATTATGTTGGCCATCTCTTCAGCGTGGGCGAGGTGACTGCCAGGAAGACTGTCCTGGAGGTGTGCGGCACTCTCCAGGATGTGCTGAGGGTGCCATCATGGTCTGGGTGCATGACCCCTGGAGGTGGTGGTGGGGTTTTGTGCCCTTGGCTTCCCACAGTGCACTGGGGTCCTGGACAGGACCCACATCCCCATTACCTGCCTGCCCCACAGCAACCACCCCTACTACAGCTGGCAGTGTTTCCACTCCATCATGTTCCAGGCTGTCGTCGACAACTGCGGCACCTTCACCAATGTGAGTGCCAGCTGGGCAGGCAGTGCCCATAATGACCACATGTTCAGCAACTCCACCCTGCCAGTCCTGGTGGAGAACAGGTGCTTTGTGCCTGGGGTGCTGGACCTCTAGCTGGTCACAGTGATGGTCCCATCCATCCTCATCAGGGACCCTGCCTACCTGCTTCTCCCCTGGGTCATGCTACCCTACAACAGCCAGCTAGACCCCCACCAGGCACACTTCAACTGGTGCGTAGGCTGGACCCACACTCTGATGCAGTGCACCCTTGGCTGCCTGAAAGGAAACTGGTGCACCCTCACCACCTGCCTTGAGGTAACCGAGGCCAACACCCCCTGGGTCCTCATTACAGACTGCATGCTGAATAACATCTGTGAAACCTGGGGGAAGCTGTTTCTTGTGGCCTTGGTGGAAGAGGCACAGTGGGTAGAGGACACTTGGCACTGAGAGTGCCAGCATCAGTGACCCTGGTGAAGCACTAATCTGTGAGCAGGGGCCAGGATACAGGGTGTGAGAAGCACTGACTTACAACCCCTTCCTGCACCCCCACTGTAGTCAGCTGGACAGCTGCCCATGGACCCCCACTCTAATGCACACCTCCAGCACCATGCTTACTGCAGACAGTTCTCAGAAAAGCAGTTTATTCCCCTCCACAAACACAGACCCTCACCTCCCCTCCCCCTCCCCCCAAACAGCCCTTCCTCCTTCCTTCCCCTGCACCAGACCTCATCCCCCTCCCCTGCTCCTCACAAAGCCCCTCTCTCCCCCACTCCCCACAGAGCCCCTCCACTGCCCACCCCACCCACTACCAATAAAGCATCCTCTTCCACATGCAGATCCTGTACAGTGCTGTGTGTGCCCTCCTAGGGTTGGGGACCATGGGGTGGAGGAGCCTAAGAGGCAGAGCCCGGGATCTGGCACCCAGCACCCTGGCCTCTGCAGGAGGGGTACACACACCATGTTGAGGTCAACGGGTGGGGGCTCACCTGGAGGCAATGGCAAGTACTGCTCTGCTGGCACACATGGCTCCCCCTCCTGCAGCCAGTGCGTTGGGCCAGCAGGACTGAAGTGCAGCCCTGGCCCCACTGCAGGCAGCTCCTGCTCTTGGGCTGCATGGAGCCAGGGCAAGTGGCTGGGCTGGGCCCAGGCTGGGGGGCTGAGTGGTGGGGGACCCAGTATGAGGGGCCAGGGCACCTGATCAGTAGAGATGCTGCTGCACCTCATCCCAGGCCATGGGGGAGCCTGCTGCTGGGCAGTGGGTGGATGCCAGGGGGAAGGCAGAGCTATGGCCAGGGGCAGGGCAGCAGGTGGCACGAAGGTGAATCAGCAGGACCTGGATGGTGTCAAGGACTGAGTGGTCCTCCTCAATGGCCTCCATTGCCTTCACCACCAGGGTAGCCTGCCACTCCAGGGTCTCTACATGCCTCTTCTCCAGGGCCAGGAGCCTCCTCATGCCTGTCCCTCACCTCCTCACAGACAGTGTCCTCTGTGTGCCAGGCCTGTGAGTCCACCAGGTGCTTCTTGGCCACTGTGACCAGCTGGTTCAGTAGCTGGGTCTGGTGCTATATTCTGTACTGCTGGAGCCAGCACACCCACAGGGTCCCAGCTGAGGCTGGCAGTGACCCTGACAGCACATTCTGGTAGAGCTGGTGCCTCTCCCCTGCATGCAGCTGCAGATCCTACAAAGCCAGGAGAAAAAACTTGTTAGTGAGAGTATGCAACATTTCTGAGATAAGATGTTCTGTACCAGGGGACCATGTTCGCAGGCCAGGACAGACCTGGCTTCTGGAAGCACCTGCTGCTGCAGCTCCATCAAGCCCATGGCACCCAAGCTCAGGGGGGGCAAGGGACTCCTGCCCAACTGGGACACAGAGTTACTGGTGCCCCCACCCTATCCCCAAGGGGCCTCTCCAGACTGCCAAGCACACCCCTGCTGAGAGTGTCTCAGGTGTGCCATAAGGACATGTTTGATGGACCAAGGGGTACCCGACCCACTATACCCTGCTGATGATGATCACCATGGTGCCCCAGGCACACCTAGCATGGGACCCTGAGGTTCAATGGTGTGGAGGGCAAGCCCGCCCTGCCCTGCAACCACTGCCATGACCTGGAGGGCTGCCTGTGGCTGCACTACACATCCCTGTCTCCCACAGCTGAGGAGGACATTGCCGCTGGCTTCGATGTGTTCCTCACATGAGAGGCCTGTGCCCACCTAGCTGTGGGGCACAGTCTGCTCAGTAAAGTTTTTCACTGTCTCCCACCTCCATGTGTATTGTGGGGGGGCTCCAGGGGCCAGGGGGAGCATGGGTGGGCCAGGCAGGGAGGAGGGACAGGGGCAGAGGTAGGGTAGGGGAAGGGAGGGCCCTCCCCACAGTTCAGAGCTTATCAGGTAGGTATGGCAGATATACCTAGCAGCCCAAGTCAGTCCCCACTGGTGGCAAAAATGTGTGGCTTCTGGTGGTGTCCTGGGGCACAGGGGCATAGTGTCTGGCTGCCCGGGCACAGGTCCCCTCCAGAGATGAGCTGGAGCTGCTGGTGCCCGGCAGTGCTATATCCAGCCTAGACTCCTGGTGAGGTCAGAGAAGGTGTGGCTATTCTGTGAGAAATGTGCTCTGAATGGTGTGTGTATGTCTCCATCCTTTATATTTTTTTCTGTGAGTTCATTCTGGTGAGAGTTGTTTAATTTTATCTCTGTAGCTGTCATGAGAGCATTGGATCAGGTATATCACATTTTTGGAAAGGCTTGTGTATAAACCATGGATTCTGATGGTTTTTTTAGGCAGGGGTGTTGATAGTAGCAGCCGTAGAGATGTGCTGACAGGTTAATCATTTTTCAAAATCATTTTGGATTTTTGAAATCACACTTGGGTCTGTCTCTACTCTGAACTCAAGAAATGAAAAAGTTTGGGTCCTGACAGCAATGTTAACCCAGCTGTGCCTCACAGGTATGTGTAGCCTTCTTCACTCCAGCCTTTTCTTTAACATGCCTTGCCATCTATTTCTGAGGAAGCTGTAAATGCTTGCAGTAAAATCCTCACACTGGCCCAGGAGGCTGAGATCCCCCTTACCTTACTATGGGCGCATCAACACAAGATACTACAGCACCATAGCGATGTGCTATGGTACCATAGCATCTGTTTGCAAAAACCGTGATGCTGCCACTATGTCGCTGTAGCAACACATTCCCTCATTATATCATGTTGCTACAACGAGGTAGCAGCCAAAAATAACTATGCCTGACTGGCATGGCGCAGTATGAGCTGTTACTGTGCTGTCTTTTAATACTTCCAAAAGGAAGTACTAAATGATGGTGCAGTAATGAAGGCACTGTACAGCCACATGTAAACATGCCCAGAGAGCGAACCACAATCACAGTGTAAATTCAGAGTAATTCTACCAGAGTCTATACCATTACCTTTCAGGGTTATCCTAAGGTAACTAAGAGCAGAGTTTGCCCTGATAACATCTTCATGTCTTGCAAGGGGAGGGTAGTGGTACCACTGTAACTTTAACAACACCCTCGCTTTGTCTTTCTGTTTTAATGGAATGTGCTGCTTTGGGTTTTGAACATGCATGAGTCAGGACTTTCAAAGCAATGCTTCTCACAGCCACATTAATGCTGCCACATTGTATTTAGGCATTAAAATTAGCACCCTATAGAGCAATACAAATAGCTACACGTGCGCAGGCAAGCTCCGTTACTGCTCTGGCAGCAACCACAGCTCTCTGCTTCCTGACTTTGGGACTTTCAAATTCTCAGCCTTAATGCAACATTAATGGATTTTCTACGACTGAATATTTATAAACAACGGGCCTGTTCTCAGTTTCCTGCTCACCTGCTGAGCAGCCCAACACCCCCTTCTTCTTACTTGTAAGACAGCAGATATTCTATAATGCCACTCACTGTAAGGGGCTTAGTCCAGGCTCCTCTCAGGCACTGAGCAACCTGAATTTCCCCATCTTTTTGAGGGGTCCTCTCACCCAGAGAATTGCCAATGAGCAGACATCTGGATAGAAAAGCCCCTTTTTGGGGGGCTCGCCTTCACTCCCTAGTGCTAGGACTCTGGGTATAGTCTAACTTTGCTCTCATTGCTTTGGCAAATATTATTCCACCCCACCCACCTACTCACCTTGGGCACTGACAGAACTGACATTTTGTTGCGCAATCAAGCACTGGAGATGCTCTACAGCCATGCACAGATAGAAGTGCACAGCTGCAGAGCACTTTAAAAAGTGCCCAACCATGCCTTCATTAACTTCTGTTAGCATGTGCTGTCTTCAGGATGAGAAGGGGGAAGGGAGGGGAGGGGGTTCCACCTGCAGTTTGTCCAGCTTGTGCTAGATGGTGGTGTGTGTGGATTGAAGTCCCCGACTGCAGCACAGGCTGGGCAAACCTCAGACAGAACTCCATCCCCTCTCTTCCCCCTTCTCATCCTGAGACAGCAGTGGAGCTGGAAGGAGAGGAGTGGGGGTGGGATAGGGGAAGAGGCTGTAGACATGCAGTCTCTCTAGCTGGATTGGCTCCAAAGCGAAGCTCAATCCCCCACCCTCCTGACCCAACAGCAAACATTTTTTGGGTCGGGAGGGTCAGTCTAACTCATGGTGCTTTTTGTGAGGTGCCACAAGTTAGACTGGGGAGTATCTGTCAGCGCCCCTTGTTTTCACTTTAAAGCCAGGAGCAGCTTCCCCTTTTCCCTTGCTCTTTGTTGTCTCTTCCTTCCCCATTTTTCTCGTGATATATAGTGTCCTATTCTCTATATCACCCATGTTCCACTGTCTTCATCCTTGCTCCCCTGCTTTCATTTCTCTGTTTCCCCCTTTGCTCAATTGTCTTCTTGTCCCTCTTGTTTTCTAACCTTTTGATCTCTTTCTCCCCCTCCTCCCTCTTCTCAATGCTCTTGATCTTCCTTTCCACCTTCCCCTGGGTTCCCATCTAGCATTCCCTCCCCATAGGCACCTTCTCCCTCTTTCTTTTCTCCTCTGCTCAGTCCTAATTTTCTCCCTCCTGTGATCTCTTTTCACTCTCTCTGTTGAACCTCTTCTCTCCAGTCTATTGCTCCACTGCTAACAGGGAATCTTCCTCAAACACTGCCTTAAACTGCATCTGCTTTAAGTGCAGCAGTACCTTGAAGGGACTCCAGGCCTCCATTCTCAAAGATGTGTCTCTAAATGTACTCCAAGACATTTTATACCTCATGGCAGGAGAGCCCCCAGAAAAAGGGATTTTCTATTCAGATTGGCAACTGCCGTTCACAAAGGTAGTACACAATTTACATCTGTCATGAGGCACTGTGACATCATAGACACAGGCCATTTGATCTTGAACTGACTTGAAATGAAACCTTTTAATATTTCCAAGTAACACATTTAATAGTTTCTTTGGTTCTAGTGAAAATGTTGATATTTGGGATGAAAACCAACACTGAAATATTAGAATTTGTTTCAGGATGGAAATTCTAGGAGTTGTTCAGCTCTGGGATTTACATCATTAAAAGTTACAAAAGGTGTCAATCTTCACAAAGAGCTTTGTGGGAGGGGAAAATAAATCTCAGTTTATCCCACTAATCGTATAATTTTCTTTGATAGAGGAGCAGGAATTCCGGGCCCAATCCTTCTCTCATTTACATTGGTAGAAATCAGAAGTCCCCACAATGAAGTCAATAAAATAACTTCAGCATAAGGCTGGGGCAGAGACAGAAGAATCAGTGCTTGCTAGCTGCAAATGGTCCTTCCTCAGAGAATCTCATCAGCACTAGCTGGAATGAACCTTGAAGAATCCACTGCTCCTGAAGGAATGCACATCCCAATAATTCATGTAGCTTGTAGTTGCTATGAAAACAATGATTTCATCTAGGGGAAGCTGAATTTTGTCTAAAATTATGTCAAAATACTGAAAAAATGGCAGAAAACCATAATATTTCATTTCAGAAATGCTGCTAGGGTGTAGTTTGGATGCTGGCACTCCCAGTCTTTTCTAAATGGCCAGCTCCCTATGCAGATTGCTTACCATGATGTAACATGGTTGCCTTCTGAAGAAGAAAACCCTTGGTCTTGGTGCATCAAGGAATACAGAGCCTGACAAACAGACCTGGTAAGCAGCTGTCCCTCTGAGGAGACCAAGGGCACAAAGCCACTGAACTACATCTCCCATGAGGCACTGGAGCCACAAGTCCCACATGATACATACCAGTTTTCAGGTCCTTGGTTTTCCAACCAAAGAAAACCTCTCAAACTACTGCCTTTAGCTACCTGAAGTGTGGTTCCAAAGAGGATGGAGCTAGACTGTTCTCAGTGGTGGCAGATGACAGAACAAGGAGGTTGGATATTAGGAAAAGCTTTCTCATTACAAGGGTGGCGAAGCACTGGAACAAGTTACCTAGAGAGGTGGTGGAATCTCTATCCTTTGAGGTTTTTAAGGCCCCACTCAACAAAACCCTGACTGGAATGATATAGTTACGGATGGTTCTGCTTTGAGCGGGGGGTTGGACCAGATGACCTCCTGAGGTCCCTTCCAGCCCTAATTTTCTATGATTCTATGGTGTTGGCAATGCCCTCATTCCCCTACTTTATCTGTGGCAAGTGAAAGCCTGTTTTTGATGTTTCAGACATTATGCTGGTTAGTTATACATGAGTGTTTGTTCCCTAAGTTTTTTAAGAGTAGGTTAGACAAATGCTTGTCTAGGATGATTTAGATAGGGATGATCATGCCATGAGGAGGGGATTGGATTAGATCTCCTGGTGTCCCTTCCAGCCCTACTTTTCTGTCATTCTAAATTTTCCCTTGAAAGCAAGCTTTTAATTAAAAAAATCTGTTGAGCTGAAGAAAACAAGTTCAAGACAAATGTTTTCCCAGGCCTACCTATCATGGCTTTTCTACCCCATGCCTCTAACTGCTTGCAAGAGACTCTGAAAATAAACTAGATGGTTTATTGCCAAGCCATACAGAATTTCTATGTATGATTAATGGTACCACTCAGTAATGTTCCTCTGAACACAAGGCTGACCCCAAGTGGTGCCACATGCTCATGAAAAACATGGTGCTCTCACTACTCCCTTCTGTCATAGGGTATATCCAGACAAATGCACACCTGTCTGCAGTGCCACAAAGGCGTTCACTGCACTATTTGCAGTATGTTGGGTTTTTTTGACACTGAGTGTCAAAAAAACTTGCATCAGAAAAAAGTGGGACAGCATACAGGGAGGCAGCATGTGCAGCCAAAAACCGGAGCCTGGCCAGCCAGAACCACACTCTACCTGCCAGCCAGGCTCTATGCACCCAGATCACTGCTACTGGAGCCCTGGGAAGCCCCCCCAGGACTCCAGGTAAGGCTGCTGGGGCCAGTTCAGGTGCCATGGCCATAGTGTCCTTCTGCCTCCTCCAAAGTAATCCATCTAAATAAATCATCCTAACAAATGAAGAAGGTTATGGTCTTTTTTTTTGCCTGTTCCAGGCCATATCTTGCCTTCTAATTCAGCCCTGACACAGGTAAATCTCTTTCAGTGTGGATAATTCTGGCCTACTCGTTCCTTGCCTGGTAGGAATGCTGTACCCATGGAAAGGCAAATCATTGCAATTGTCCCTCTAACTGGTGCCTTACTAAGAACAATCCTGTGATCTGTGTATAGAGAAGCCTTGGAGACAAGCATCATTCCCTCTTCCCCTCCCATTAATCTTGTGCAGTACCTGTTCAGTTCACATAGGTGAGAATTTATGAGCAAGATAATGGAGATCTGTCCATCCATGCAGTGGGTGTTGGGGGCAGTAGGGGCCTGGAAGACAGTGCAGGGCCATAGGGGTTCAACCTGGCTGGGCCTACCTTCCCCAGCTTTGAGGAGGTGAAGGCTTGGGGTGAAGACTGCAGGCAAGTGTCTCTTCGCTTAGATGGAAACTAGAGGTAGGCAGGAAGCTGTAGACTGCAACTGTTCTAGCTTCGGGTGCAAAGGTTTGGGAACTGGTAAATCACCTCCTTACCAGAGGTGGCTAAGCTGCAGTCAAGGGTGATGCCCAGTAGGAAGTCACTGCTTCATTAAGAGATAGGATGTGTCAGGCTGGGAAAGGCAGCCCCTGGAAGATTAGGAGCTGCAATGCAGCTGGACTGTGCAAATGCCCTTCTGCTCCTCAAAGTGAGCAAGAAAGTGACCTTTCCTGAGCAGAGAAAGGCAAAAGGGTGACCCTACAGGGGGGGATGTACTGAGAGATGGACCATAGAGAGAGCCTTTGTTGGGTGAGGAGCTGCCACCTGGTGGGAGATCATTGCACAAGGATGAGAAGATACATTGGGAGATGCATCTCCAATAGAAGGGGCAGTCACACACCTCAAGGGGAAGTGAGCCCCAAGAAAGCACAAGGGGGATAAGCACATTGTGGGCTGTTATTTAACAGGTGTCAGCTGCCTCTCTGATGAGAACAGGCCAGTGGGGACCTCTCCCTCATGCAGTAGGAGGATGAAGTTGCCCCTACAGAGCAGCGCCTGGTGGCCTCTGCCACCTCTTGTGTATCTTGTTTGAACAGTCAGCTGCAGCAATAAAAGCTTTCCTCTGATCGTTCATTAAAGAAGCTGGACCTAAAATTAATTTAGCCCTGCTTTCTGTTGCGGACAATACAGAGGGGATATTGTGTGCAGGGAGAGAAAGCCTTTTTGTTTGAGAGTGGAGACAGCAGCGTTCTGTTCTTGTGGACATCTAAAAACAAGGCTGGTGAGAGCAGCCCTTTAAGTTCAGCTGAAGCAAAAACACACAGGCCCATCTCACAATTAAACACAGTATCAAACCGAGAAAGGATCAATTGAGCCTAGAACAGAAAGCTCACCATGTGACAGATTCCAGAAAGTACGTGATACACCATGCCCTGGGCTAGTACATGCCTGCTGTGTTTCCCAGTACATGATTAATTTGACTCAGGGCAGGAGGCTGCAGGCAAGGAATCTGCAGCACACACTGAAAAGTTTTAACACTTTGAACACTGAATGTGTGGCCAAGCCAAAGAGACAAAGGCAAAGATAGCATGGGTGGAATGGAGGGGAGAGGAGAGGCAGTATCCTATTTCATTTGCTGCTGATACTTACACATATTTTATTATCTTGCACAAATGGGGCATTTCCAAATCAAGGCCAAAAAACAGATACAACCTTCGCCTCCATCACAGTGGATTCATTGTTCTCTTCCCTATACTGCTTTCTTTCTGTCTCACCCATTCTCTGTTCAAAGGAGGGATGACAGGGAGGTTTTGGGGGGTCTGCCTGATTTATTCTTGATGGCCACTACAAATCTCCCTGGGTTAGGAATACTCCTACTTGCTGACAGCAGGAGGAGGCAGGGATCCTTGAAGTTTATTTTGTAATGGAAGGAGATACATTTGTTCTTCCTTGCCCGGCCTTGCAGGTGACCTTGCGGATGCAAAGATTAGAAACAATTAATATTTTAGCCACTTAATTGCTGGAAAGAGAAGAAAGCAAATGTGCAGTTTCCCTGGGAAGCAGAATGATGGTGCTGTGAAACCAACAGAACAGTGCCAGTGAAAGAGCTGCATAGCTGTATAACACCCTCTTCTAAGCTGTATTATCATATAGGTTCCCCATTTCCCACTGGTGCCCTCTGGAATGAGAAGCCTTTGAATAAACAAAGCAATTTAAACAGTGGAGAGTAACGTTGGCAAATAAAAATGCTGGGGGGTAGCCTCGTGTACCTGAACGGGCAGGTTATCAGTGCCATTAGCCGTCTGCAACTGGAATCTGAGCTCCCAAGATCACATTATGGCATTAGTGTATGATCCAACCAGTGCTGACCTGCTGTGGCATGAGAAAGCTGAATAAAAGGCACGAAAGGAGAGAACTCTGGCAGGTAAAAGCTGAGACCACTATGGACAGGTTTATGTAAATGAACCATAAAAGCAAATGGAGTATATACCGTGACTGATCTCTTTCAGCAATAGCAGGGCCCGCAAGCTCACAGCTCCTGCAAGTGATCTCCCATTTCTGCAGCTGCAGAGTCAATCTGTTGGCTTGGACCCAAGAATTATTGTTTCATACCAGTCCCTTGAACATGCAGTTCTTCTTCCCTCCCAGCTTGGACCCCTGTATGGTTCAAGCTGTATGGTTC
>NW_005841844.1:1386267-1447345 GCF_000455745.1 Alligator sinensis
TCTATGGAAGTAGAAAGAGAACTGGTCTTGAGCAGCATAGAATGGTAAGTCAGAACTATACTGGTCTTCTTGCAAGCCCTGACCTAGGGAGCAGGCTGTGTGTAGGAGGAGTATCCCTGTAGTACAGGGGTGGGCAAAATGTGGTCCACAGGCCAGATGGGGCCTGCCAGACCATTCTATCTGGCCCGCAGGGCCCCTAAAAAATTGAGAAAATTAATATTTATCTGCCCCTGGCTGCCTGTCATGCGGCCCTCGATGGCTTGCCAAAACTCAGTAAGCGGCCCTCTGCCTGAAATAATTTCCTGCCCCTGCTGTAGTACATGTCCCTGCAGAGATCCTGCATTGTGATGCAGCCCAGGGCTGCTCTAATTTACATCCCCCTGGCTCCTAACAGCCCAGAATCTGGACTAGTTTTTCCCTCTTCTTCCTGACTGCCCATTGTCCCAAGCAGAGTAGGATCATACCAAGACCCTTGGGCCAAAATCAACATTTAACAAATGAGCCAGTGGACAGGAGCAAAAGGACCAGGAGACAAAGACACGTAGAGATTTTGACAGTAGTGGGAGACAAGGCTAGGCTTTGGCTCAGCATCTGAGAGAAACACATGGACTATTAAACACTTGGTACCACTTTGCTCAATCCTTTTATGGCTCACTCAGGAATGGGTGCAGTCATGTAACTGGGGTCTGGCCACCTCACAATGGGGCGTAGTTACACAAATATCATAGTCATTGTATGATGCACAATATCCAGAATTCATATGGGAGCATAAGCAGTAGCCTGTGCTCAGGCAGGCAGGCATGCAGCTTCCTACACATATGGCTGAGTGAGAGTTCCATATTTGTGGCCCAGCAAAGACCCAGGAAGTCCTCCCTCAGTTTAGCTTGTGGGTTAAGGCAGGGCTATTCAACTGGTGGCCCAAGTGCTACATCTGGCCTGTAAGGGGTTAACACACACTCCTGCCATCCTCCCATTTCTCTCTCAGGTGCTGTGAACAAAGTCTCCAGGGAAGGACAACATAGTAGGAGGCCTGATGAGCTAGTTGCCCAGGAGGCAGTTTGTGCTGGTCATATGGCAACAGCAGGGGAGAAAATGCCTGCACGGTGGTGGCAGTGGGAAGGCTCATGCAGCCAGGATGACAAAGTTTGCATATGCAGTGGAGGCCTCGTGCTGCTTGCACACAATGAGAGGGCAGCAGGAGTCCCAAGAAGCCCTTGCAGCCACATGCAGCCTGCATGGAGTGCAGACCAGGGCCCACAACTCATGCAGCTCTCAGATGCTCTGAAGTTGGACAGCCTTGGCTTTAGGCATTTACTTATTGTCAAGATTCATATCATTCAGACAGGGCTTTGAACCCCAGCTCTACCCACAACTTAGGCAGTCCCCTTGCCAGCCCCGCTGTGATGCTGAGCCACTGCAGCTTGCTTTAGTCACTGAATAAAGAGCAGTGCAGTGGGGGAGAGTCCACCTCATTGAGAGCATGAGCCCAGGCTAGGACCCAGGGCCCCTCCCTTTCATGGCAGCAGCTATCTCACTGAGACACACATGGTCTAAGCTGTTGCTATTTTCCAGGCCCCACATAGGATGACCACCCATCCCTACTTGGGTGGGACAGTCCCAAAATTTAAAGATCAAATCCCAGTCCTGGGCTGAATGACTTTGGGACAGCATTTGTCCCAGTATCACGCAGGGATCCAGTTTTTCCGTTTGCTGCGAAAAGCCGTCAGAAACAGCGGGTTAACACCCACTGGGTGAAGGAGGAACTAAAACACATTTCCTGTTTTGAGTGCCCTAACTCTTAGGCTGTTGAGGCCAACAGGGACCTGTCCTTCAGTTCTTTCCCCCTTCCCGCATCCAACACAAGTCATGGGGTTCTTCCAGGATATGGTTCTACACTTGTCCAGGTACGTGCAGATGGGGACATGTACCTGGCTGCCTGGTCAGAGCACAGCCTTCTGCACATGCTCAGTAGCTTTGTGAATGCTCAGGTGTCCACACTGCATGTGGAGTACAATCGCTAACTGTATGCAAGGGCCAAGAATGGCACTAATGCAGCCGGAAAGCTGCCATTTGGGTGCAGAAGTGAAATAGGATTTTGCCCCTCATGACTCTGGAGTGAGGGTTGTAGAATAGGACTGGAAGTGAATCTAATGTTTACAGCACAGCAACAAATGTCAGGACTTCTGGGGTCTCTTTGGAATGCTGCTGCAGGCTTGCTCCTGAGCTAACCTTTCTCTGTGCTCAGTTTTCACCTCACAATGTGGATAAGGACATTTGCCTTCCAGTCAAGGCAAAAGACTTCATTTATTATTGCTTCTAAACTTCATTAAGACCATTAGATATAAGGTGCTGTTGATTATTATTTATTATCTAATTCAAGCAGAGTCCCAAATGAAGCCAGAGAATCCCCAAATTGAATTGCAGAGGGAGGGCAAAGCCGATCAGCTGTAGATTTTTACTGTTGGTGACCTCAAGCAGCAAGTAATTTCTGTTCATCCATCAAGCAAGATCCAAGCACAAGCAAATATTCGGGCGGTGGGTATTCATTTTATTATTAAATCCTGAAGGGGCTTTGGCTGAGGCAGCTGGATAGAAATGATCATGGTGCTAATAAGACAGACTTGGAATTTAATTTTTCAGACAGGCTAATCGAGCTGCTAGGATGACTCAGCTGGAAGAACCAACCAGACTTTCAGTCAGCAAGGCCTTCTCTTCAGAGGAGAATGCTCAGGGAAAACATGCAAAAAAAAAAGAGCAGGTAAGGATCTCCCTCGCCTTAGGGTACAATGCAGCTTTTTCACTCCTAGTTGTGGTACCTGCCCAGATCCAGGTGTTAAGTCTGATTCTTACTTACTTGTCCCTTATGGGCGTGTGCAGACAAGAGCATACATGTGGTTTGACTCTCTGCAAACCGCACATGGCACACATGCACCCATTCACTGTGCTATTAATTCGCAGCACAGCACCAAAAATTGACACCAGAAGATCCCAGTGTAAAAAAAAAACTGCCAGAAAAAAAAGTGGTGAAGCACACACAGCAGCAGCATGTGCAGCCAGAAACAGCCTGGCTGTCCAGAGCCACACGTTGGCTGCTAGCCAGGTTCCATGCAGCCGAATCAGTGCCGCTGCTGCCCCAGGTGGCCCCCAGTATCACAGGTAAGGCTGTTTCCACTACCCCACCTGGAACAATTTGGCATGTGTTGGATTGTGCATGCAGGTGCGTGACCTGAGGCACCAATATGTGCCGTTGCTATTTGTGCTGCAGCAAATGTACACCCTTGCACGTGCATGCTCATCTGGATGTGCCCTATGAGATCACTTTGGTTTTGTCTTTTCTGAAGAGTTTTGTTAGCAAGATGTCACCTAATGTAAAAAAAATTACCTCACTACAGTGGTGCCTAAAAACTTAGTGCAGATGCAGTTTTGCTGGCCAAAAGACCCTGTTCTGTTCATGGAACTGTTTTAAGGCCTGCCTATGATACAAGATTTTGAAGACATCTCTGTTGATTAGAGGTGTGAGGACATGTGTCTAACCAACATACCTGATGCAATTATACCTACAAAGCTGCAATTTTGTGAGTGTTACTTTATTCAAGGGGAGTGGGGGCTAGAATAAACTAGACATGCACAATTCTGATGAGATAAACTACATCTACCCTAGAAGTACTCTGCCAGAATAGCACACCAGTATTCCTATACTGGCAAAGTGTCCTTAGTTCCTGGACACCCAATGGATTAATACTGGTATAATTTACATTGGTTTTGTAGACCAGCACAGATTACACCAGGATGCAGAGTGGACAGACAGTAGCTATTTCAGCACAGCAGTTTTCAGTAGGCTGCTATTACAGAGCCTTCCCACTGGATGGCAGGGGAACAAGTAATAGGCTGTTTACCTTGACCAACTGGCTACCCCAGGATAACTGCAAACCTACATGTACTGCAGGGTATTTTTACTGCTCTTTTCCCCTTAGATGACTCTACACCAGATTCCAGAAAGTAGCAGTAGTGAAGGGCTGTATGTTGTCCATTAGCTTTTTTTTAATGCAGAAGTAAAGGCAGGGAAACTAATACTTCAGCTGGCATGAGCTGCATCTCCACTAGGGGATGTTGTGTGTATACACATGTACAAAGCGGGTGGGTTGTGTCACCCACTCAGAGTTGTGCCTATTGCATGTTCATTTTGCTCTGGGAGCAAATGTTTGACTTAGGGTGCAAGGCAGGGTCTATCCTGCCTGCCAACCAGCGCTCTGAGAGCACGTCCTTTGTGACAGGGAAGGGGAAACTGGGTTGGAGTTAACCCCCTGTTGACCAGGGAATGACTGCCTCTCTCCTGTCCCAGCAGTCCCCACACAGTGGGAAGCTGCAGGGAGATGCTGATAGAATAACCACCCGTTGAGATCATTTGTGTTGTTCAGACATAATAGAATTTTCCTTAGTACTCTATGCCCGGAGGCAGGGGTGGAAAGCAGCTCTCAGCAGTGACCGCTGGGAACCATGTGCATCCAGTAGCAGCCACCCTCCCTCAGTGGCTCACCTGCTGTTGTCTCCCTGCCTTTCCCTCTCTCCTTCAAGCTTCATCACAAAGGGTACAGCAAAACTGAATTGACTTTGGTCAGCCTCGGTCTCTGAAGCAGAGCCTGTGCAGCTATGTGAGAAATCCCTGGTGTTCCTTCAGCTCCAGTCCACCCCCCCCACCACAAGACAAGCTCTGCCTCCCCAGCATAATCCCCCCCCCCAAAAAAAGAGAGTGAGAGAAGCTAAAATCTGTCTTCTTTAATTAACCCAGCAAGTCAGGCTGGAGAGCACGTTTGGGATTGCAGGCCCCTAGCCAGGGGAGACTGGGCAGCCAGCATAGATGACACGCTAGGGCTGAGAGGCGGGGTGTGGGGGGAAACAGAGTAGAGAGAGAGGCCTTGCTCTTTTCACTCCCCTGTTAACTGATCCACAGAGCTTTACTGGCATCAGTTTCAAAGGTATCCCTCACTAATCCTCTGAGCTGTTCCAGGATGGTGGTTTTGACCAACAGGAAAGGCAGAGAGCAGGGGGGAGCCTGGGGAGGAGGAGATGCAGTAAAAAGCAGACTGCACCTTTTCACGGTCTTTAAAAAAAAAGTGTGGGAGGAGGATCTGGTTTGACTAGGCTGGAGTCTGCAAGCGAGCCTCCACGGCCATTCACCCTGCTCACAGAAATGTTTAATGTGAAGCACTGGAAGAAAGTATAGAGGCGTCTTCCAAATATAGTCTCCCTCTGTACATCTGCCTTCATGAGCAAGGCAGGTATGCCAAACTCGTGGCAATGAAAGCTGGGCTCCCTCTTGGGCTATTCTTAATATAGCCCCCAAGAGAAACGAAGCTAACCTTCCTAGGCAAGCAGGAACGGCAAATGAACCCTGCTTTTGGAGATGACCCATGTGGGTGTATGGTCTCAGGGAGTATCCCTCCGAATTCCCAGCAGAGAAATATCCGGGTGGATGTCAGTTTGCATTGGATTCCAGCGATGTGTCAGTCTAAAAAAAAAAAAAAAATTCCCTGCTAGGCTGGCTCTCTGGCAGCGTTTCCAGCATGAAGGCACACTGGAGGCTGAGCGTGAGAAAGGCAGTCTCATGGTATTTGTCTCTCTGAAAGGGCAGTGCCAGGGCCACACTCGTTCAGTGCCATTCTGGTGGGGGAGGGGGGTCAGCAAAGAAAAAGGCCTGGCTGGGAAGGAGGGGCGGGGGAGAGCAAGAAAGAGAGCAGATCCTCTCGCTATCCACATACACCAGTGGCTGCCGGAGGCTCTCAGTGGTGAAACTGACCGTTTCCTGCACATTTACAGGCTGGATTTTAAAAAAATAATCTCTTATATTGGGTCCCCCATAGCATTTCTACAAATGGTCTTGCCAGGCAATTATGCCAAGCAGGGATTTACACAAGTGCTTGTGCTCACGTACATGCACCTTTTTGGTATGCAAAGCCATTTATTATTCACATAGTGGTAGGTGCTTGGGCTTAGGTGCCAGTGTTGAAAATGTGACACAGTTCCCGGTACTGCCAATGGAAGTTAGCTAGGCTTATCTATGCTGTGCCACTTCCCCAAGAGCTAGCCCATTGCATACAATGCACACAAAGAAAGTCTCAGCCTTCTCCATCTTTTTGCTTGGGGTGTGAGAAGTCCCAGGCTCCTGTTCCGGATAAGCTCTGTCTACTGAAAACAAGAAAATAAATGACATGATAAAGCATGGATTGATCAAGGAGAGGCTGTAGGTGAGATGTGGTCTGCCTGTGAGTCAGATCCTGTGGTATAATAGTCCCCAATCAGGCCTTTGACTCCTGTTGTCAGAGTTCAGATCTCAGTTGCATCTCTCCATGTGTCCTGGGGTGTGGGGCTAGAGAGAACAGCTCCGGTGTAGACCACTCACTTCGCAGGGGAAGGGGTAACAGATTTGAGATTGAGCTTCTGGGGTTTGGATTTAAAGTCTTCTCTTATGTTGTGATTCTGCCCCAGAGTGTGCAGTGTAAAGGTCAATGCTTAAAGTCACTGTCTCTGAATTGGCATGGTACTCAGCTTAGCTTAGCACCTGTACTGCAGTGAGCAGGTCCCAAATTTTAGGGCTCCCTGGACCAACCGGGTCCTAAAGCAAATCATGGCAGCCTTAGAGATGATCACAGTTTGATGTGTGTGACCCTCCCCTCACCCCCCAGATCTGTTATTCATTCCAGTTGGCGTGCTTGGAGTTAAAGTTGCACCTATTTCCCCCAGCGACACCCCTACACAACGGGCTGCGAGGAGGGGTGGCACCCCACAGCCGTGAGTGTGCTCCTTCTAAGGACACGTGGGATCAAGGTCTTTGCCCTGCGGTTCCAGCAGGCTCCTCTTGTGCTCAGGTGAGGAAAGCCCATGCACTTCTCTTTACAGCAGATGGGCAGTGCAGTCTGCTCTGCCCCAAAGGGTTGAGGGCTGAGCTGGGCTGTTTAGACAGACCCATGAACGGAGGCAGCAAAGAGCTGCACTGCCCTGTGAGAAGCTCCACGAGAGGCTAGGAATCAGCTTCCCTCCGAGAGCACAGTGTGCCTGTGAGCATTGCAGCCTCCTGAGGGACACTGCAGTGCCTGCTTCCCCCTCCTCCCCGCCTGGACATCACTAGAAACTGGCACAGGGGGTTGGGTGACCCTGTCCTTCCCCGTCTGGGTGAGCTGTGCCTCGGGGATATGCAAAGGGGGCTGTCTGGGGAGCACAGTGGCTGTGATTGTCCCTGGCCTGTAGGCGGGGTGCTCATAGGGGCTCCCAGCCACCCACACTAGGCCAGCGACCATCTGGCCCTGAATGTTAATGACTAACCCAAACAACTTGCTGTACCCCTCCCACTGCACCAAACAGCCCTTCAAAGCGAGTCCCTCCGCGAGCGCTGGGTAAACAGATAGGTCCTGTGGCCTGCCCTGAAGGTCAGCCGGCTCCCGCTCTGTCGCACCGAGGGAGGGGGCGAATTCCAAAGCCCGCGGCTCTCCGTTGAGGCTGCCAGGCCCTGTTTCCCCTCACGCTGTCTCCTGGGGACCGAATCCCAGGCCAGGGACGTGTTTTGTTGCCTGTGTTTCTTTGGAGTGCTGTGGGGGGGCTGCTACCTTCATGTTTCCTGCAGTGAAGGCTCGCCTGACCTCTGCCTGTCCTTTCCTGAGGGAACGCAGAGCCAGGCGGAGGGCTGGGAAAATCGGGATCTTGCTCTCTGTGAATGAGAAGTCACGTTTTCCTGGCTGCCGCCAGAATTCTCCCTTTGTCCCTGCGCTCAGAGACGGCTGCTATAATTGTGCTTCTCATCTTGCGTGTCGCTTCTGCTCCTCCAACTGAAACCCTGTCCGTTTATACCGTGAACACTGGATGGGGCTCAGTTAGGGACGTGTTGGGGCTTTCCTTGCCAAGCACAGATACAGAGGGAGTCCTGTCTTTGCCCTAGCCCTGTTCTCCTGTGCATGGAGCAGGCAGAATCCTGCATTTGGCATTACTGAGTCCCAGCTGCCTCCCATGATCTCCAAAGAAAGACTATAAGGAGAAAGCAGGTCATTCTATAGCCACCCCCATGGGGACCTCACTGGGTGTGGCAGGGCATAACCATGGCACTTGCTCCCCCCAACATACCAGTAGTCTGGAGGTGGCACCAAAGGAAACACACATTGTGCCTCTGTAATGTGCTATTCTTGTGCCCAGCCCCCTGATATTCCAAGTGACTTCCTTAGCTCTGCAGTCACTGCCTCTGGGACACTGACCCTCAGTACCTCCTTTCATTCCATACTGGCTCTGACCAAAGGTCAGAGTTTGTCCAGAACCTGGACAAATCTAAGTCCCTAGATATTTTGAGCTCATGTCTCATTTTCTATAGGTTCATGTCATCTGCTCAATATGGTGCTATGCTTTGCAAGATCAGGCCTATGAGCAGCAACTCATCTTTTACCTTCATTTGCTCCTGCACCCAGGTCTCTCTTTTAATCCATTTGCCCATATGCCTGGTTTTTAGTATTATTATTTACAGCAGGAGCCACCAGGTGGCATTGTGGCACATAGGCTATTTCTTAGCATGTGAGCGATACTCAGTCTTTGAAGAAATAATGTGTTGTTGTTTGCTTTGTGTTGCAGATTCACTGTAGAGCACTGCTGCAAACAGCAAGGGAATTTGTCCTTTGCTTTACTTTCTCTAACTGGAGTCAATTCTTGGGACAGGGTTAGCTTATGCGAAGCAGGCACTGATGCTGGGGCTGAGCATATTCAAAGCTAGGGACTGCCAATGTGTAGGTGGTTTTTTTATAGCCTCTTACTACAATGACTGATATGTATGACTATATATGTAGTATAAATAAGAAAGTTATGCTAAAAATGCCTCAGACTCTACATCACTGATTTCTCTGATGAAAACCAACTTGTCAAGCCCTGAAATCTGCCCCAGCAGAGGAACTTTATTCATTATTATAGCTCCCATTGTTGTTTGAGGAGCACCATAACATGAAAGACTTGGGCAAAGCCAGTTCCACAATGAAAAATTAGTTTTGAAAAAAAAAAGGAAGTATTAAGAAAGTTGTATGAGCATGCATACCATGTCTGTTTGAAATTTTTCTTTGTGAATTTTTATCCAAATGTTACTGAAGTGGTTATAGATTTTTGTCTCAGCAAATGAAATATCTCATAGTTTTATAGTTGTTAGGGGATGGAAGAGACCTCACTGATCATTGGGTCCTGCACTTTGGCAGGACAGACCGCTGGAATTAGATGACCCCAGCAAGATCAGCATCAAGATGCTTTTTGAAGATCACCAGGGTGGATGACTCTACCACTTCTGGGGGAAGCCTGTTCAAAACCCTCGGTACTTGACTTATAAAGAAGTTTTTCCTTATGTTTAGCCTGAAATGATCCTCAGTCAGCTTGTGCTCATTATTTTTTGTCCTCCCCTGGGGAGCCTTGGTGAACAGATGCTCCCCTGGGCCCTGATGTATGCCCTCAATATACTTATAGGCTGCCACCAAGTTCCCTCTGAGTCAACTCTTCTCCAGGCTGAACAGTCCCAAGTCTTTCAGCCTTTCCTCATACAACTTGGCCTCCAGGCCTCTAATCATGCGCATGGCCCTCCTCTGGACTCTCTTGAGCTTCTCCACATCTTTCCTGAAGTGCGGTGCCCAGAACTGGACACAGTACTCCAGCTGCAGTCTCACCAAGACTGAGTAGAGCAGGAGGGTGACATCCTTATCTTTGGTAAAGATGCCTTGGTAGATGCATGCCAGTGTTGACTAGCTCTGCCAGCTGTGGCATTGCATTGGTGGCTCATGTTCATTTTGCTGTCTGTCATGACACCCAGGTCTCATTCAGTTGGGGTACTGGCAAGCATAGCACTGCCAAGTCTCTAAGTGTGTTGTGGATTATTTCTCCCCAGACTGAGCACTTTACATTTCGGTGTGTGCCCGCCTCTGCTCTATCAGGCGTTCTCTTGCTGCCTTTGCCCAGACTGTCGATCTTGTCTTGTCTTGTTTTGGGCCTGCGAGTGGACCCCAAAGGCTACCCCATTTGGCATCAAGGAATCCCCTTAACTCTCCTGCCACAATTTTGAATGGAACCTCAGTGGAGGGGTTCCCCTTCAAGGCAGCCTCCAGGGTTGTCATGCCTTGCGGCGGGCACTCACGGAGCTCTGACCTTCGGCACTTGCCACCTTTGGTTGCAGGTCTTCTGGCCCCTCAGTGTCTCTGGTCCCTCTCGGTTTCTTCTCCTAGGCCTCCCGTGGCTCTCCAGCCTCGAGCCCCAGTGTCCCTGGGCCACGGCTCAGGTGCGAAGGCTCCGAGGCCCTTGGTCTTTGATTCAACTATCTTGCGTCTCTAGTTCCCTATTCCAACACCCGCCGTGACGCAACATGCAATACCCACCACCGTGACTGCCAGAGAGGTGCGACCGCTGGGCCAGGAGGCCACAAAGGAATATAGAGTGCCCACAGTCTACGGGCCCTGCGTTTTCCTGGTGCCTCAGTGCCCCAGCCCCAGTTACTTGCCCCACTCGGGGCTCCTATCTCTCCCCTAGGCTCTGCCTCTCTCAGGGGATGGTGTCCCAGTCGACCAAGGTCCTATGGGCCCCAGCTGGCTCTTCTTGGAGATGCTGTGGGCCCCTCTGCTGGCTCCCTTGCTCCGCTAACCTTCCCCACTTGAGATCTTCCATCGCTCTCCCCTTGGCTATCCCCGTTGGGGCTCCCGCCAGTCCCACTTCCGTTACCTCTTCTCCGGGCTTCTCTGTAGTTGCTCCAGCTTCCCCGACACTCGTCTCCTCCTCTGCTCTCCCCACTCACACCACAGCTCCCTCTGCCGGCTTCCCAGTCGGCTCCTCTGCCGGCTTCTCTGCCGGCTTCCCAGTCGGCTCCTCTGCCGGCTTCTCTGCCGGCTTCCCAGTCGGCTCCTCTGCCGGCTTCTCTGCCGGCTTCCCAGTCGGCTCCTCTGCCGGCTTCTCTGCCGGCTTCCCAGTCGGCTCCTCTGCCGGCTTCTCTGCCGGCTTCCCAGTCGGCTCCTCTGCCGGCTTCTCTGCCGGCTTCCCCTGCCCCTATCATCCTGGGCCGCCCAACACTGTGGCTGCGTGTTCCTGGCCGCGGGCTCCCCTGCGGAACCTCCGCACACCGGCCTCTCTCCTGTGCCCTCAGGACAGCCTTTTGTTTCCACCAGATGGTGTCTCCCACTGATGTCACCCGGCCCCAGCTGGATATGAGCGTGGCTGACAAACCGCGTGGGTGGTTTCTCCGCGCACACTTCCCCACCCCTTCCGGCCCCTGCAAACGGTAAGTTGGGGCTCTCTTCTTCTTCTATTTTGGCCTGGGGTTCTGTAACCCTGGCACCCCTGGGACACTCTCTATTAAACAACATCAGGTTGAGGTCCACCCACTTCGTGAGCCTGTCCCGGTTGACTTGTATTGCCAGCCTGTCTTCGAGCATGACCACGCTCCCCCATAGTTGTCGTCAGCGAACTTTGCCAGTTTGTTTTTAATACCCGAATCCAAATTGTTGATGAACATGTTGAAAAGCACTGGTCTAAGTACTGAATCCTGAGGGGCACCACTGGTCACCCTCTGCCATGATGACTCAGTTCCATCAATCAATACTCTCTGGGCCGTACCACAGAGCTAGTTACCTAGCCACCAGACCTAGGTAAAGTAGTCGAGGCCACATTTTCCCAATTTTTTCATGAGGACTTCATGGGAGACCAGTTCCAAGGTCTTTTTGAAGTCCAGGTATATGACATCAACCTCATTTCCCCTATTCAGGTGGCAAGTCACCTGATCATAGAAGGAAATGAGGTTGGTCTGGCATGACTTGCCCTTAACAAAGCCATTTTGGCTATCCTTCAGAATACTGCCTTCTGCTAGGCTGTCTGTAATGGATTCTTTGGTAATTTTCTCCAGGATTTTACCAGGGATAGAGGTCAAACTGACTGGTATGTAATTTCTCTGATCCTCCTTTCTCCCTTTCTTAAAGATAGGCAGCACATTGGCCTTCTTCCAATCTTCTGGGACCTCTCCCAAGCGCCACATGTCTTCAAAAATCTTTGCCATAGGTCATGTGATGACGTTGGCCAGTTCTTTTAGTACCTGATAATGTTTAGCACCTCGATAATGTTTTCAATAGCATTCTTATGATATTCTTTTTAAAGGCATGATTTTTTTCATGAGATGACAAAAAAGTTTCAGGAATCCAAATGTTTCACATTTGGAAAGGCCATTTTTAAGTGAAAAAAATATTTTGTCTAAAGAAATTCTGATCCACTATAATAAAAATGGCACTACAAGGCTCTGTGTTTATTGCTGCCACTGAATCATGCTCAAATGTGATTTTTTTTCTTTGCAAACTCAGATTGGGCTGTGAAAGCAGCCTGGGCTTTTCCATTTTCACGCCTCATCACCAGTAATAAAAGGTTCTGCTAGCCAACTTAGACCTTCAATGACACCTGTACAGTCTCTCCCGCCACCCTCCCCATGGCCATCTGTGAGTTTGCACAGCTGTAATGGGTTAGAACTTAGCAAATATTTCTGTTGATGCTGCACAAGCAGGAATAGACTCCAACTCCCTCTTCTATAGCACTGTAGGATTCCCAGGACTGTCATTAATGTCACCAAGTCTGACTCTGATGTGCAGAGGGAGCATATCTGCTTTGTAACGGGGAGCCATTTTTATTCAGTCTCCTCTTACAGTGGAAAGTTCACCTCCAGAGAAGGTGGGAAGGAAGCCAATAAGGCCAGACCTTCCAAAGAGCTCAGTGTGTTGGGTGCACAAGGGGTGCTGAGTTCTTTGGAAAATTTGTGCCTAAATGTTACAATGGAAGATGGTGGGCACTGAGCACTTGAAAGCCTGGTTGTCCTTTAATAGCTATATGATTTATTTGAAAATTCTGGTATTGAAGGCAGGTACTGAACACCCAAAAAATTAGTCCTACCTACAAAAGAATGGGGCTTCTTAGTGGAAGTTGAGGAGGACCCCACTTGATACATTGGCAGGCTGAATGGCAAACTTGTTCAGTTGCCTGATAGCGCCAGGCCATTGTCTTGGAATAACAGTTATATAAACCTGATTGATATTAAATCTAAACTCATTATGGCACTGTATTTAGTTACCATATCTATACTCTAGGCCTCATCTGGAGTACTGTGTCCAGTTTTGGGCCCCTCACTTCAAGAAAGATGTGGACAAATCAGAAAGAGTCAAGAGGTGAGCAACAAAAATGATTAGAGGCCTAGAAACCATGATTTATGAGGAAAGGCTCAAAGAATTAGGATTATTTCGTCTGGAGAAGAACACCAAGGGGAAATTTTAGAACAGTCTTCAAATAGCTCTAGGGTGGATTATGAAGGATGGAGGCAGACTACTCCCTGTTGCTGCAGGGAGCAGGACAAAGAGCAATGGACTTAAATTGCAGCGAAAGTAGGAAGAACTTTCTCATATGCAAGTGGTTAAGCACTGGAATAAATTAGCCACAGAAACTGTAGAATCTCAACCTTGGATGTTTTAAGAGCAGGCTAAACAGACATTTTACTGGGATGGTTTAGTCAAAGATGATCCTGCCTTGAGGAGGGGGTTGGACTAAATGAACTCCTGGGTTCCTTCCATCCCTACTATTTCATGATTCTATCTGGTTCTCTGGGGAGAAGGGGATCTTCATATTTAACATGCCCAATTCTCAACAGGTTTAAGACCAGATCATCAAATCTTTATATTCTTACCTCTCCTTTGAAATCTTTCAAAAAAAATCCAGACCCCAAGATGTTATGGCATCCCAGTACACTTGGATCCCTGGGCCTTTTTCTCTCCTCGTATAAATCTGTGTAGTTCTTCCATTGAAGGCAACTAATACCCATTGAGGCTTGGGCCAACTGCTTGGCTTGTTTTGTGTTCAATTAACCTATGAATGAAAATATTTTATCTTCTTATGTTAGTCTGGCACAGTTGACCTGAATCTCATCTATCTCCCTTCATAATCCCTGCATTCTACTTGGTGGCATTACTAGTTATTCAAAATTCCCCCAACCTCTGATTTTACATTTGATTATTTTTTCCTGTATGAAGCACAGTAAGAGGAAACAGTGCAAAGCTCCCATCTGGATAAATAAAATGTTGCTTCTCAGTAAAGCAATGGATTTGGCCCTTAGATTTAAAGATCTTCAGGGAAGAAGGATAGTAGTCTTGATCCTCTAGACGAGCCAAAGAGAACTCAGAATAGGTCCTGAAGGGAGAGAGGTCAGGTAGTTTTAAGCTTCCTTTATTCATCTCCACTCTTGGGCTATTGAGGTTCCTGATCATTTGACTAGATAGAGCACCTGACATGCTTCTGTAATTTTTATAGTTATTATGATATATACTAGTAGTCAGTCACCCCAGAGGGCATTTTGTAACCTAAGGATGAAAACTGCATCAAGGATCCCCAGCCATAAACCGGTACCTCAGGCATTCTTCCCTTCCCTAACCAGGCCCTTTTTGTTATTCATATAGCCATTTTGCCAGTGCTTAGAAACAACAATGGCTCTGTACCATCCACTTAACCCAGGCTTAAGGTTGCTTCATCCTAATGGAGTAATGCAAAGCAGCCCTGCTCTACTGGTGACTTGTCCCTATCTTTGGACTATAACATGCTGAGCAGAGGACTGGCAAAACAAACAACCAATGCAAATACTTTCCAGTCATTTTTCTTGAATCCCATCATATTGTCCAAATCTGTTTCTCCAGTATATTGAGATCAGGACTTTTAATCCTCATGCCCTTCAAAGCATGGGCGGACATGATTTGTATTGTCGAGGCCTTTGATTTCTCAATTCCATTATTCATGTTACATGGACAGCATGCACACTCTCAGACTAGATTGGATGAGGAAGGATTATATGGCCACTGTCATAGACAATAATAAAGATCAAAAACTCTATCACACCTGGCAGACCATTGGCCTAGTGTGGTTGAGGTGTACCAAATGCTATAGTCAAGGACATGGAAGGTTGTGATGTGACTAGTATCATATCCAGCTGCCCTTGCCTCCCCAAGTCAAATGACCAGGCACTTATTTACAGCTGGGTCAACTAGGGACTAGCCTTCTGGCATCCATCTGGAGAACTACCAACTTGCCTCTGGGACCACAGGGAAATACCATAACTACTCTACCACTGTTCCCTGCTGGATGATAAGCTCGCCATCTTTTTGGGAGGCAGTACAGTATAATATATACAGCACTGGATGGTGTGAAGCCAGTGCTTTTGCTGTGTTCAGGTACTGGGTTCACTGTTTTGGGAGCAGAAGAGGTTCTGGATGCTGATCAGAACAAAGAACTGCCTACTGCAGTTAGAAGCAGGCTGTAGTATGGAGGCACTTAGGCAGATGTAAACTTAAGAATAGAAGGACTGATTGTTTAACCAAGCTGTCCTTGTTTTAATGGGGAGAACAAAACATGGTCTGCCCATCAGGAGGCCAGGTTGGCACCAAGCTCTCCCATTGACTCCAAAGGTGTCATTTTTAGAGCTTCTTGGACACTTTTCAGCCAAAAGTGGTTTTCTTCAGAAAATGCTGATTCACCCAAACTAAAATGATTCCTTTCTTCTTCCCCGGTGGACTTCTTCAAAGCCCAGGTGCCCAGAGCCCATAGTTTTGGATCAGTTTTGCCATGCCAACTACCTCAGGGTCTCAGGGCTTCCAGCAGCAGCAGTGTCCCACAGGGACACCCATAAGCAAGCCCCAACCATCCTTTCCTGCTCACATGGGCTCACTCCTGTTTGCTTTGTACCTGTTTATTTAGACCAGGGCTGTCCAGCACACGGCACATGGGCTCCAACCTCACTGCTGCTCCCAATGTCAACCCAGCTGCTCCTGCAGCTGCGCTCTCCAGACTCCCCCTACTGCCTCCATCTTCTGCTTCCTGTCCCAGCTTTGGACATGTGGATGGACATGTGGATTCCCAGCCTTGGAATCATGGGACTTGTGGATCTGGGGGACTCCTTATGGTGGGGGAAGCCCAGGGGGCACGCAATGTGGGGAGGGCAAGTGGGGAAGCTTATGCAACTCTAGCACCTCAGGGTGCCAACGCAGTTGTGGGGGGTGAGATCTGGGGTATCGTACACAGTGGTGGGAAAGTCCATGAGGTTGGAGGTGACTGCACATTGAGAGATCCTGTGGCCTGAATGGATGCCCCTGGCCACTGAAAAGTTTGACAACCCTGATTTAGATTAACTCTGTGGAGAATGGAATGTCTTTCATTGCAATTCTGAACAACAAAAAAGCAAAAGGGAGCTTTGAACTTGGCTGGAGGCCCTAGAAAATATAATACTAATAACTCTCACTCTTCTTATTGCTTCTGAGACCTGACCAAGTTATTTAATCTCCCTGTGCCTCAGTTTCTCCATTTGAACTGGTAATATTGTTGCCCTCACCTTTGTAAAAAACACTTGGAGAGGCAGAGAGAAAAGGCTGTATTATAGCCTTCTTTGCAAGTTCTACACAGGGAGCACAGGGTAGTAGACACAAAAGGCATCTACCGTATAGACCAGAGAAGATCATTTTTCCCAGTTCTTTTGGTTTGATTTGGTTTCAACAAACCAGACTGCCTACTGTTTATCACCTTGGTATTTTTCTAGGAAATGAGTTGAGCAAAGAAGATTAGACTAGAACAGAACAGAATATGACCTTTCAAAATCTGTACTGTAGGCTTGGACTTTCCACCTGCCAGCTTCCTAGACCAATATGATCAAAACCAAAGAGAGGCCAGGTGATATGGTTGGTGCTAGATGAAAATCAGCATCAATAGCTGTGAGCTCGGTCACACAGGGCTCTCCTCAGCATGCAATGGTGGCAACCACCTGAAGAATTTTCTGTTACCTCAAGCTTCCCCTTGGTGGACTTCAAAAGGCTAAGATACTGTAGAGGAACAAAACACACAAAATATCATGTTCTGATTCATTCTGGGTATATGTGCATGAGACGCTTTACTGCACATTAGACTTATCTAATTCACAGGAAAGCATTAGCATCTACACATGCGTGGCAATTACTGTGCATTAAATTAGTCTAATGCACTGTTTTCAAGATACAGGTACTAGAAATCAGTACATTAAACTAATGTCCAAAGTGCAAGTGTAGATGCAGACTGGGAGAAATTTGCATCCGGTAGCAGGGCAGCAGGGGGCCACAAGTTAGCCTCAAACTCTGCAAGGGAAGCAGGGAGCTGGGGATAGTTGCCTACCAACTTCCCAGAGCTGCTCCCAGCTCCACAGGGCTTGGAGCTGCTCCAGGGAGCAGGCAGGCAGCTGTCCCCAGCTCTCAGCCTGCCCACCATGGCTTCCAGCTCCATGGGGCTCAGAACTGCTCTGGGGAGCAGGCGGGCAGCAGTCCCCTTCCTCCCCTCCCCCCCAGCCTTGGCCTGACCCCCCTCCATGCCCTCTGCCAGCCTGAGGCTGCCCCTAGTGCCCCCTACCAGGCTGGGGCTGACACTCAGGGGAGCCTGGAGTTCTCCCTGGCTGCTGCAGGGAGGCAGAGCAGGACAGAACTGTCCTGGACTTTACTGCAAATTTGCTTGTGATGCAGGCACACACTCAGGCGTAAGCCGAGGCACAGTTTAATGAGCCTGAATTTTCTGCGCAGAAAATTCAGGTGCATTAATTGCACCTGTAGACATGCCCTCTGATAACATAGGAACCTAAGAACTGGCTCACTGGGTCAGACCAGCTAGTCCATGATCCTATCTTCAACATCGGTTAATACTATGATGAATAATCATGCTCTTATACCCTTGTGGAGGACCAGTGTATGGGATAATGTCTTGGAGCCTAAAGAACCTTACTTTGAGGACGTGTTTGGTGAGAGACAAGAGTATATGTGAAAAGGAAGATAAGGCTTAAATATTGCATTGTCTTGTTTCTCTTTGTTTTGACGCTCACATGTTGAACAGACAAGATTAACAACATCAAAAGAAAGACATTGCAAGACCTGGCACTTCTGCTTTCAATGATTCTTCCCCAATATTTCCTTCTTTGTTGGAAAGGGGCTGGAATTTCTGAGTTTCCCTACGATTTTTTATCTTAAATACACTCCACCCTCCCAAACCAAATTTCAGACAAATCTACCAGATATTTCTGAATTAAAACTATTAATATTTACATGGTGGCCACTTAATTCCACAAAATGGGGTCTCATTAATAATTTGCCCTCAGTTGTAATCAGTTCTCCAGGGTAGTCTCCTCTCCAGCACCATATACAGAACTATTAAGAACTATTAACCATCTCTATGGGTGTGCACTCTCTCTCCACTCCCTCTCTTTTTATACAGCCCAAAAATCAGAGTACTTCCTTCACTGCTGTCAGAATTCTTTTATGGTCTGATCAAAATACACAGTTCCCATTTCTAGTTTTTTCTGTATTCCCTCCACTCCTAGTGCATGCTTTGGCTTCACAAAATTTAGGATACATTTTCAAAACCCTAATCAAATACCTGCAAAGTTCTTATTTAAAAGGCTGGAAGAAGTTAATAAGATCATATGAAAGCAGGGCTGGAAGGGACCTAATGAGATCATCTAGTCCAGCAGGATCATCCCTGACTAAACTATCCCTGACTAAACTATCATCCATGACTAAACTATCCCAGCCAAGTGTCTGTCCAGCCTATTCTTGAAAATTTCCAGGGATGGAGATTCTGCAACTTCTCTAGATAACCTGTTCCAATTCTTGACCACCCTTATAGTCAGAAAATTCCCCCTAATCTCCAACTAAAATGTTCCCTGATGCAATATGAGGCCATTGTTTCTAGTCTTGTCCTCTGTGACCACAGAGAAAAGCCCATTTCCATCCTCTTAATAATCACCCTTTATGTATTTGAAGACTGTTATCAATCTATATATTTGAAGACTGGCCCTTCTGCTAAGCAAAAATGAATACAATCTCATAAGCTAGGAACAGATATTCAAAAAGCCTGAGCCTGAATTGATTCAATCTTTGCAAGTTAGTCTAACCTGGCTAGGCTTAATCAGTTTTGTAACCAGACAGACATCCCAGAAATGCATGTGCATGCCTGCAGTGGCTCAGGCTAGAAGCTGGGAGGCACTAGAGCAGCCTTCTCTTCTCTTGCACAGGGCTGAGTTGAGGTGGGTATGGCCAGGCCCCTGCAGAACACTGTGATTAGGGAGGGTCCCCCCTCCCCCCATCCCCGGCCCCATCCTTGATAACAGAGCATTTGTCACCTCTGTTGTCAGCATTTAACACCCCATCAGAAAACAAAGCCTCTTTAGTGACAAGGTCTTCTTAAACAGCTTTTTCCAAAGGAAAATGCATACCAGCCTCTGCCTTCTTTACTATTCATTCCATCCAGGAAGAGCACACATCAACTGCAGATGCTTCCTCAGCCTGACAAAGGGTTTTTATACCCAAAAGCTTGCTAAGAACATTTTTTGCCAACTATTTAGTTGGTCTAATAAAAGATATCAGATTTACCCAAAGAACCTTGTCTGCCTTTTCGAAAGGAAGAAATGCAGGGATATCACCACCTGAGCTGTTGATTACCTCCATAAAGCCCTAAGCGGACACTGTCCTATCTGTCTTACACAGCACTAGCTAGCATACCACATGCTGGCTACAGTCTGTGCTGTGGCAGAGAGGAGGAAGCAATCGCTGCTCTAAACAGTGAGTGGTGAGGTGGAGGAGGAGGGGGGCATGGAGAAACCAGCAGACCCTGCTGTGCTTGCAAGCCTCTGCCAGAGCTCCAGCCAGGAAGCAGAGTGGAGGGGCCAGCTGTGCTGTGGAACACAGAGCCTCACCCAGCCCAGAGAGCATGCTGGGATGCTGGGGGTGCCTGGTTTAGCTTAAACCAACAAAGCATCTGGGATAGACATTGCATAAACCAGTTTGACCCAAATTAGTTAAGTCTGATAACTACATTCAACCAGGTTCATCTCAAACCAGTTTCAGTCATTTTCAAACTGGTTTATGTGCACTGAACATCTGTTCTGTTACAGGTTTAAACCAGTTTCTGGTCACTTAAACCGATTTATGAGTAATGTCTGTCCCTAACCATAGGGATAACGGAGACCTGGTAGGACTCCACCTATGACTGGACCATTGGTTTTGATGGCTATACCTTGTACAGGAGGGATCGTGTTGCAAGGAAGGGCAGGGGTGTAGCTCTATATGTGAAGAAGCAGTACACTTCCCTACAAGCAGAGATTGGCAGCCAAGGAGGGCAACTTGAGACCCTCTGGATTAGAATATGCGGAGAATGTGGTGAACGGGATATAACTATAGGAGTCTATTATAGACCTCCTAACTAGGAGGAAGAGCTTGACCATGAATTTGCTAGGGAACTGGCAGAGGTTGCATGCTCTCAGTGCATGGTCATCATGGGTGACTTCAATCACCCTGATATCTCATGGGAAGAGCATTCAGCCAAATCTGATTGGTCATGAAGCTTCCTCACTTGCATTGATGAGCTCTATTTAACTCAAGAAGTCTATGGACCAACAAGAGGTAAGGCACGGCTAGATCTGGCACTGGCCAAAGGGGATGATCTAGTCAGCAACCTGAGGGTAGAAGAGAAAGTTGGGGACAGCGATCATGAGTTGATCACTTTCTCTATCCATCACAAAACTGACAAATCTGTCAGCAATGCAGAAATCCTCGACTTTAGGAAAGCTGAATTTCACAAGCTCAGGAGTTTAGTTGTTGAGGCCCTGAGAGACCATGATCTGACAGGGAAGGGAGTCCACAATGAGTGGTTACTTCTTAAGAATGTGATCCTAAAAGCACCAGGGAAGTGCATTCCAGCCTCTGGGAAAGATAGCAAAAGGGCTGGCAGACCCCTTTAGTTCAATAGGGAACTCATCGACCTCCTAAATCTGAAAAAAGAAGCTTATACATTTCATAGACATTAGGGCTGGAAGGGACCTCGGAAGATCATCGAGTCCAGCCCCCTGCCCAAAGGGCAGGAAGTCAGCTGGGGTCATAGGATCCCAGCAAGATAAGCATCCAGTTTGCTCTTGAAGGTGTTCAATGTAGGCACTTGAACCACCTCCAGTGGCAGGCTGTTCCAGACCTTGGGGGCTCAGACAGTAAAGAAATTCTTCCTTATGTCCAGCCTGAAATGGTCTTGTAGTAGTTTATGACCATTCGACCTAGTCATCATCCCTTGGGGCGCTCTGGTGAACAAACGTTCTGCCAGATACTGGTGGTCACCCCTGATAAACTTTAAGGGATGGAAATCAGGAACTACCACTAAAGAGAATTATGCAGCACGTGCCTGCACCTGTAGGGAGTGGACCAGAAAAGTCAAGGCTGAACCCAAACTCAAACTGGCTACGGAAATCAAGGACAATAAAAAGTCCTTCTTCAAATATGTGGAAAGTCAGAAAAAAAACTTGCTGAACCAAATGGGGCAGCTGACAAGCGACACCCAGGAAAAAGTTAATCTCCTCAATGATTACTTTGCGTCAGTTTTCCACCAGCCCAAGGGGATTGCCTTGCCCAACAGGACACAGGACTACCAGGGTAAGGGCTATCATATGCCTATAATTGGCAAAGATCTTGTAAGGGAACAGCTTGAGAAGCTGGACATCCACAAGTCAGCTGGCCCGGATGGAATGCATCCAAGAGTGCTAGAAGAGTTGGCTGACATCACAGCACTCAGGAGAAGTTCCAGAAGATTGAAAGAGGGCCAGTGTGGTGCCTATCTTCTAGAAAAGAAGAAAGGAAAATCCAGGGAATGACAGGCTAATCAGTTTGACCTCAATCCCTGGATGGATGTTGGAAAAAAATCATCAAAGAAACCAGCAACAACAGGCTAACAGAAAGCAACATTCTGAGAGATAGCTTTGTTGCTGGTAGGTTTTGTCTGACCAACCTCATTTCCTTTTATGACCAGGTGATGCATCACCTAAACAAAGAAGAAGAGGTTGATGTCATATATTTAGATTTCAAAAAAACCTTTGACTTGGGCTCCCATTATAGTAAAATTGGAGAACTGCCCCCTTGACAACCTTACAGTCTGATGGCTGGGGAACTGGCTCCGTGGTCAGCCCCAGAGAGTGATAGTCAATGGAACCAAGTCAACATGGCACATGGTGACCAGTGGCATTCCCCAGGGCTCAGTACTTAGACCAGTACTCTTTAATATATTCATAAATGATCTGGATTTGGGTGTCAGAAGCGGACTGGCTAAATTCACAGCTGACACCAAATTATGGGAAAGTGCGGTCATGCTAAAGGATAGGCTGGCGATTCAGGCCAACCTGGACAGGTTTGCAAGGTGGGAGAATCAAAACCTGATGCTATTCAACATGAAGAAATGCAAGGTGCTCTACCTTGGAAGAAAAAACCCACATCATACTTATAGGCTAGGCAGTGCTACACTCAATAGCACCACGACTGAAAGAGACTTGGAGGTCATGATTGACCACAAGATGAATATGAGCCACCAATGGAATGCCACAGCTGGCAAAGCAAATAAAACTCTGACTTGCATCTACCAATGCATCTCAGGCAAGACCCAAGAAGTCATCCTCCCGTTTTACTCGGCCTTGGTGTGGCCTCAGCTGGAGTATAATTCAGGGCTCCACACTTTAGAAAGAACATGGAGAAGCTTGAGAGAGTCCAGAGGAGAGCCATCAGCATGATCATAGGTCAAGAGAGTAGACCTTATGAGGAGAGGCTGAGAAGCATGGGACTCTTCAGCCTGGAGAATCAAAGGCTCAGGGGTGACTTGGTGGCAGCCTATACGTATATAAGTTGTGCATCAGGAACCGGGAGACCGTCTGTTCAACAGGGCACCCCAAGGGAAGACAAGGTCTAGCAGTCAGAAACTGCTGGAAGACCGTTTTAGACTGGACATAAGGAAAAACTTCTTTACCAACTGAGTCTCCAGAGTCTGGAATAGACTCCCCCCAGAAGTGGTGCAAGCACCTACTCTGAATACCTTTAAGAAATGCTTGGATGCTTATCTTGCTGGGGTGATCTGACCCCAGCTGACTTCCTGCCCCTTAAGCAAGGGGCTGGACCCAATAATCTCACAAGATCCCTTCCAGCCCTAATGTCTATGGGTGCTTGTACACACCACAGAGGGTTAATGCGGTTTAGTTCTACTTAAGTTGAAATTATGTTTATTTAAAAACCCACTGTTTCCACCGCTTCAATTTAGGGAGAATTAAGCTGAACTAAACCCCTGTGGTGTGTACACATGGGTAGCAAGGGGCTGGACCCAATAATCTCACAAGATCCCTTCCAGCCCTAATGTCTATGGGTGCTTGTACACACCACAGAGGGTTAATGCGGTTTAGTTCTACTTAAGTTGAAATTATGTTTATTTAAAAACCCACTGTTTCCACCGCTTCAATTTAGGGAGAATTAAGCTGAACTAAACCCCTGTGGTGTGTACACATGGGTGATGGCTCGATTCTTACCTGCGCCTCTAGTGGTGGTGGGGGAGACAGGGGGCAAGCTGCCAGTGGGCCAAATGGTCCCTAAGCTGCGTGGGGGCCTGGTGCTTCCCTCTGCAGCTGTGCGAAGGGCTGGTGCTTCCCTCCACAGCAGAGTTGGCACCCCTCAGGCAGAACCCGTCTGCTGGCACCCAGCCTGGGTGGTCCCAGGGGCACCACAGACACGGAGGGAAGCAGCAGCCCCCCAGCAGCCATGGAGGGAAGCACTGGGCCCCCGCGCAGCTCAGGCAGACAGGAAGGCTCCGAGAAAAAAATAAAAATAAAGATCAGGGTCCTCGTTGCTTTTTTTTTTCCTTCGGTCAAGCCTGCCTGCCTGCACAGGCTGCCATGGCTGGGATGGTATACAGGGCGCTGGAAGCCCACCAAGTCCCGAGCACGTCAGCTTCCAGCACCCCAGTAGCAAACTAAAACATTTCTCTTCTTCAAACTAAACAGTCTTAGTCCTCTCAGCCTTTCCTCATGAGTCATGCTTCCCAAGCCTCTAATCAACTTTGTTGCTCTCTACTGGACTCTTTCCAAACTGTCCACATCCTTCCTGAAGTGTGGGGCCCAAAACTGGACACAGTCCTCCAGGTGAGTCCTCACAAGTGCTGAATAGAGCACGAGTTTGTTAATTACACTAATGATGGAAAGATAAATGGCCATTAGTGACATTTCCTATTCTTTTACCGTGTGGTACATACCAGCATGGATATGACTTTTTTTACCGTGTGGTACGTACCAGCATGGATATGACTGACTGTCCCCCTCTTTGCCCCATATTAAGTCTTACAGGGTATTAGTGTTTCCTTTCCTTTTCTTTATATATATAGAAAAGGAAAGAATATATAAAAAGAAAGAATATATATAAAGAAAAAGAAAGAAAACACTAATCCCCTGTATATGTATAAAGCCTCATAAAAACTCTCATCATGCCAAAATATGAGGTCTCATCATTATGTGGTGACAACCAGATCTGTTATCTCAACATCGTGGCTGACCCTGGTAGTGGCCAGTCTCTCAGGTCCAGCAGTGACTGATGAAGATGTAAGAACATAGATGATAGTTTGTTGCAGTTGGCAAAAAGGGTATGAAATAGCTGTTCAGGACACTGTCTGGGAAAAATGGGTGGAAGAACTAAAATAGGGGTTCTCAATCTTTCTAGGCTCAAGACACCTCTCATTAGACTCAAGGCACCCCAAAGAAAATGTCAGCTCTTAACTTTCACTCATTTTTTGACCATGGAAAAATAATAGAGCAATTCTTCTGTTGCAAAGCACTCAGAAAGACCACAATAGGTCAGAATGTTTGTGACACAATGGATTTCTATTTGAAATCTCTGTGTTTATTTTGTGAATTAGGTGCAGGTGTTTGCACCCCAAACACTGCTAATATTGCCTGACACCCTTAAAATAATCTCATTTGAGCATCACTGGACTAGAGGGAACTCCTCTGCTCTCTGTGCCTTCTGTGCATATGAGTTTTACCACTAAATGTTGAGTTCATGTTACAGCTAGGTTGCCCCTGCATGAATACAAACTGAACATGTAAGCAAATATACTGGTACTCTTTAGCATATCCTTTTTAATCTCCAGCCTATTTAGAAATGGCAGCATTTTCTTCTGTATAAAAGTATGTTAGGAATATCTATGCCAGTGGGACCTCTGGCCAAGGTGACTGTAGCTGGCTGTTTTGGGGCTGCCCTTAACACTCACAAACAAGCAACATAGCAGCACACCTGCTCAAACCTCCATGCCCTTGACAGTCAGTAACACCTGCAGCCTGCACTGGCTGCTTGATGTCCAGAAGGTGTGCTGCTGTGCCTTGCTTATCATATCTAAAGTCTTAAATAATATAATACCAATATTCCTTCATGGATTGTATTCCACCCATTTTGGCATATGGGATGGCTGTGATTGGAGATGCATCTGTCCCAGGAAAGGAGACAAATGGGACTGTCCATGTTCAAGTCTGGGGCAGTAGAAATACTGTCCCCAGCAAAGCTGTTCCATTTGTTTGTGTTCCTGTGTGCTGAGGATGGTATTATCTATTTTTGTTGGGCTGGTGGGTGGATCCTGGCTTGTACTGTCTGCAACTGTTTGGTCAGCTATTGTGCTTTAAGAGTCTGAGATACGCAGGAAACTTCAGGTTTTGAACACCATAAAAGAATACTTCAGTTATTCTTAGTCCTGGGTTGAACTCTGACCCCACTGAAATCTTTGGGAAGACTCCCCTTGGCTTAACTAGAGCCGGGATATTACCCTTAGAATCTTTTCTCAGGGCTTAGACATAAAACAGTTTACATTGGTGGAAGCAGACTTTATACCATTGTAGCAACAGGGAAAGCATATGATGTACAGCCCTATCCTGGTGTAACATACTTTAATCCAGTGTAGACTTATCTTAGGGAAAATTAGGGGGAAATGTATACCACTGTAAGTTAAACTATTGTAAGGGATGTCTGTTCCCACCTTATCCCAGGTAGTTTTTTGCTCATGGCAAACAGGCCATCAACATAATGGTTCTGCATAGTTATATCAGCCTTTTCTATGTAGCTACTGTTAAAAAGCTGGTCATCTGTGCACTTTGGATACCAGTGTAATTTAAATCGGTGTTCAAGAACTACATTAATTATACTGCTGTGAAAGTGTTGTGTGTCCAGACCTCTGGTTTACAAAGTTGCATCATTTTAACTACAGATGTGATTTGAAGCTGATTATTGATGCCAGTACAAATTCATGTTAGCTAGTCTTATATTGTTGTTAGCATTTCATAAATTTATTTATCCATTCTGCAACTTACTTATAGAAAACCAATTTAAGATACTCTGGCCACATCTACACAAGACACTGACTGCGCAGTAATAACAAGTACTAAATGTTTGCACAGTAACCTGTGTTGCTGCAGAGTGGTACCAGTGAATGGCTTTTCCATGATGCTGACTGTGCAGTAGCCCAAGACTACTGCACAGTAGTGTCGCATCACAATTTCTGCCATGCAATGCAGTAGTCTCAGACTAGATTTCAAAGATTTCATAGACATTAGGGCTGGAAGGGACCTCAGAAGATCATCACGTCCAGCCCCCTGCCCGAGGGGCAGGAAGTCAGCTGGGGTCATAGGATCCTAGCAAGATAAGCATCCAAATTTCTCTTGAAGGTGTTCAACGTACATGCTTGAACCACCTCTGGTGGCAGGCTATTCCAGACCCTGGGGCTCAGACAGTGAAGAAATCCTTCCTTATGTCCAGCCTGAAACAGTCTTGCAGGAGTTTATAACCATTCAACCTCGTCATCCCTTGGAGAGCTCTGGTGAACAAACATTCCCCCAGATCCTGGTGAACTCCCCTGATAAACTTATAGGTAGCTATCAGATCGCCCCTGAGCCTGCGCTTTTCCAGGCTAAAAAGTCCCATAGCTCTCAGCCTGTTGTCATAAGGTCTGTTTTCCTGACCTCTGGTCATGTGCATGGCTCTTCTCTGGACTCTGTCAAGCTTCTCCACATCCTTTTTAAATTGAGGAGCCCAAAACTGGATGCAGTACTCCAGCTGCGGCCTCACCAAGGCCAAGTACAATAGGAGAATGATGTCCTGGGATTTGCTTGAGAAGCATCTATGGATGCAAGCCAGCATTTTGCTCGCTTTGCTAGCCACAGCATCACACTGAAGGCTTATATTCATCTTGTGGTCAATCATGACCCCCAAGTCCCTTTCATCCGTAGTGCTAACCAGCGTAGCAGTGCCAAACCTATAAGCATGCTGCAGATTTTTCCTCCCAAGGTGGAGAACCTTGCATTTTTCAGTGTTAAACACCATCAGGTTCTCATTCTCCCATTTTCTGAGCCTGTCGAGGTCAGCCTGGATCACCGTCCTGTCCTCAGGTGTGGATGCTTTACCCCAGAGTTTGGTATCATCAGTGAACTTGGCCAGTCCACTTCTGACTCCAATGTCCACAACATTAATGAAGATGTTGAACAATACAGGTCAAAGGACAGAGCCTTGAGGGACCCCACTGGTCACAGGGCAACAAGACGATTGACTTCCATCAACCACCACCCTCTGGGTCTGACCATGGAGCCAATTCCCCAGCCAGTGGATCATGGTGGACCCAAGGCCACAGTTGGCCAGTTTTGGGATACCAGTCTGTTAAGAATGGCTTCTTTAATAATCTTTTCTAAGACCTTCCCCGGGATAGAGGTCAGGCTGATGGGCCTATAGTTTGCCGGATCCACTTTCCTCTCTTTCTTGAAGATAGGCACCACATTGGCCTTCTTCCAATCTTCGGGCACTTCACCAGAGCGCCAGGAGTTCTCGAAGATCCACACCAGGGGCTGGGCTATGATGCTAGCCAGCTCCTTGAGTAACCTGGGGTATAGACTATCAGGGCCAGCTGACTTGAAGATGTCCAGCCTCTCAAGGCATTATTTCATGAGGTCAGCATTGATGGAGGACAGGGAATCTCCCTCACCCAGACCTCCCTGTCCCGTAGTGGGCAGAGGTGTCCTGCGGGACTGATGAAACACCGACTACTGTGTAGTCAGCATCTTATGTAGACAAGGCCTCTAAAAATAATTCAAGAGTGTCTACACTTGGAAGCTTGCCCCATCTTAACTCAGTCTCTGAACCTATTTAATCAAATCTGCTCACAACCTGTTAGTAGACAAGATTTCTGCTCATCTGGACTTATCAATAGGGTAATGCTTAGCAGCCCTCTTGCATAAGTGCTGAAGTATGGATTTAGGTGCCTAATTCTGGACCCCAAATTTATGGGTATTTTATTATCTCAAAGGGGAGTGAGGAATAAAGGCCAGGACAAGGCCCTGGAGTTTGTTCTGGTGCCTTTTATGATTCTCTTCATATTTTCCCACTTCATATTCCTTTACACATTAGGTGGAGTTATTACATAGAATATATCATGACCAAAACTGGGTGAGTATAAAATATTCAGCAAATGTGCTGTGATTGTGCTTGCTTTCCTCAGAACAGTGATTCTCAACCAGAGAGCCGTGGCACACTGGGGTACCATGAGATCCTTTCAAGGATGCCACATGGTGGCACACAATATTAGCACTGTTATGTATGTAAACATGATTCATAAGATAAAACCAGAGATTTCAAATAGGAATCTGTAGTGTCACAAACGTGATGGTCTCACTGGGTTCTCTGCAACAGAAGAATTGCTCTATTTTTTTCTATAGTCAAAAAACAAGTGAATATTAACAGCTAGCATTTTCTGAGGGATAGCTTGAATCTAATGAGGACAGCTGTATATACAAAAAAGGTTGAGAACCACTGCCATAGACACACAGGTGTGTGGGGCTTATTGGCAGAAAAGTCCATGGAAACACTGAAGTTTTACTGAAAATTACTGGTCATTCCTAGGAAATTACTTTAGGACTGAATGACACAAATACTCACATGAAGAGCATGATTGTAAGTGCAATGTATGCAGGCCCATCTATGCCATGCACTGCTATAGTATCTCACAAACATTAATTAATTTATCCTTATAACGCCCGTCTGAGGTAAGGAAGTGCAGTTATCCCTATTGTACAGATGGGGAACCAAGGGAGGGTGATGTCAATAACTTACTCGTCATACAGGAAGTCTGTGGCACAGCCAGGAATTAAACCTAGATCTCCCAAGTCCCAAACGAATATCTTTACCACAAGATCTATTTAACAAACTCACCTTATCAGGGAACAGATATTTACCATATCACCTACATATCCAATCAAAAGAGATTGCCTTTCAGATACTGCTTGTAACAAAAAGTTCTGACTAATGAACAAAATTTCAGAAAATCATGGTTCACAGAGGTGAAGTTTGTCCCATTGATTCATGCCAAATCATTTGTGCAGCTGTGATCACAGCATGAAGGAAACACAACAGCGCACAATGACTGCAACAAAAATCTTTCTGGAATGGAGCAGTCCCACAGGAACATACAGCAGTCTGTGGTGCAGACTGAGTGCCCAGTAAAGAAGGCCTAGCCATCAGCTCTGCTCAAAACGAAGCTGTGGCTTGCCCTCCGCAGTGGCATCTGTTTGAGTTTCAGATGTCCAGGGGGCCCAATGCTGTGCTCCTTTCTCTTTATAGAGCAATTGCTCCCAAAAGTTTTCAATTTTTTATAGGTTTGTCTTTATTAAATATTTAAAAAACCAATGCAGCATGTGCTTCCTGCCATGAAACAGTTGCTGTCATGACAGGGCTTGAAGTCCCCACAGAGAAGTGGAGGGAATGAAGTAAGAAGAGCCTTCTTCATTCAGCACTGCAGATAGGTGTGCCACCACATCCTCCACCCATGGTGGAGCAGGGTGGGGAACAGTAGATAGCACGGCCCCCTTTCCACCTCAACTGCAACCTTCATCTCCACTCTCTTGGATTGCAGCAGATGGGAACAGGAAGGAATTCTCTCGCAAATCAGGGATCGGACTCGATCTATTAAGGTCCCTTCTGACCCTAAAACTCTGTGAAATCTATTAAATCAGTGATGAGGACAACTGGGGTTTTTTGCTTTCTTTTGTAATGTGGAAAGTGATCTGTGTGGATACTTTTAAGAGTGTTATGTATAAATTGTTACATTTGCTGGGATTGCAGGGGAGAACAGCAGATCAGTAAACTAAGAAGGGTCTCTGAATAAACAAGCTTTATCATTTTATAAGTTTAACTCCTTGGTCTTTTGAGAATAACACATAATCCACTTCCTAGGATTCTCTGTATATTTTCCTAACAAATTCCCTGCTATTGCAGTGCCCAAAGCAGGGGTGGCCCTTTGGTGCTCCTGCTTCCATACCATGGTGCACTGTAGCTTCTTTTTTTCAGGATGCTTTATATGCTGAGCAAGATGAGCTGGAATGGATGTTCTCATGAGTCTTTTGGGACAACTGGCTGGCTACATATGTGAGGGTCTGGACTCAGTGGCCTAACGGGTCCATCTTCGTCTCCTGTTCTCATGTGCCTCCCTTCCCCAGAGCCTTCACAAGCACCAGGTCTCCAGACTCCAGCATGCAGAAGCTGCAGCTGCCTGAATTCTCTCACAAACAGAAACACATGAACATATTATTTAAATCCCTCATGCTCCTTCACGTGTTCCCTTTTTATTTCAGGAACCAGCTGGAAATCAATGACATAGGCTGACCCACTATGACCTCAGTCCAGCTGACCTCAGGGATCTTGTCTCCCTCTGCTCCCCTCCTTGCAACAGCCCTTCTCCTTCCGACAGCTTCCACACCAGCATTAATGCAAGAGCTTACTTCTCTGCGGCCTGCGCCATCTGGACTAGCCTGGCTGTATCTCCCTGTCTCATCCCATCCCATTTTAAATCCCATCTGCAACAATTTCTGTTCTCTCAGGCCTTTCCTCTCCTCTCCCCCTCTGTCATTATTCATGATATAAAATGAGCGTCAGATCCACCCTGGGGTCTCTCCTGGTTTCCACTGAGCTACCTAATTGGAAAGGCTGCCAGTAGGGAATTTTGCATCAGGCCAAATCTTTCTTGTTCCAGGGTACAGACAGAGTGAGGAGAGTGCACCGGCACTGCCTCCAACCTGTTCTGTCCAGGCACTTCCACTTACTGGACCCAACTCCCAGCACCTCCCTGTCTTGTCTCCCATCTGGGCAGTAAATTGCTCCCATCTGGGCAATTTACCCCAGTGCATTGGCGACGCATAGGGTGTGCACGCGGGTGAGATTGGCCCCCTGGAAGCACCAGCTTTAAAACTGGAAGTGCCAGCGGAAGTGCACTTCCGGTTTTGCTGCAGGTGGTTCCACCCTTGAGGATCGGCCGCGGGGGGACACCCAGACTTGGGAGGCACTAGTTGCCCATGCCCCTGTGTAAATTAAAACTCTTCTCTTGCCCTTCCCAATGGGCCACCATAAGAAGGTTGAGGGGAGAAGGCCTTGGAAACACCACCTTCACAGAATAAATAGTTCTAGGGGCACAAGAGGCCTCCCAGGTGTAAGGGGTAATTTATACTTTCCATGCAGGTGGCAAAGCAAGACAGACTGCATGAAGAAACTGTGTCAATTAAAATGATTGGGCTACCTCACCAGCCCAAGGCACATGGTAGGTATGTATCCTTTAATGTGGTGTATCCACTGGAAAGAGATCATCCCATGTCATAGAATACAGACATATGTGGTAGCTCAACTACCTAGAAAGGGCTAATAGTCAGTACATAAGGGTGTCTTGCTCTTTATCACCATGCAATTTACTAGCCGTTTACATACAGTGGTTAGCTAATCCTTACACCTGTAAGTATTGTTATTCTTGTTGCATTGGTGGGCAACCAGAGATTCAGAGAGACTACAATGTCTGTGTTTTCAGCAACAGCCACTGATTTGGATCTTATTTTCAAAAGTGTTGAAGACCCACAACTCCAGCTAAGCTCAGTAGATGATAAAGCACTCAGCATCTCCAAAAGTGCAGACCAAAGGTATCTTAAATCAAAGACTCTGTAACAGACAGCCAGAGCCTCCTATTGCATTAAGTAGAGTGTGCAGCATGGCAAGCTTGCTGTGTAGGGCTGCAGCAGAGGAGCATAATCTGGCCATTAAGCAAAGGCAAAACCTTTGTGTGTGGGTAGGGGCTGCATAACTGGAAGGGGTGCTGCTTTGGAGCATATAAGCCTAGTGCCTGCAGCAAGCCAGGCAGTCACTGATCCTGTGTGTTAGAAGGAGAGGAGCTCCTAAGGTGAGGAACTGCAGGAAATTGTCCCGCCAGCACCCAAGGCTCTCTCTCTTGGGAGATCCAGAGTGAGAGAGAGTTAAGGGGAAAGTATGGCTGGTGGTGTGACATTGACCAGAAGTGGGGACAGACTTTATCTGGGAGGTGTTCTGCATGTATTTCACGTTCTTTTTAACACTGGATTACGACTGTGTGGGTATGGAGGCCTCAGGGATGCATGAGAGCACCTAGCATAGAGCCCTGTTGGGGTCAGGGACCCATGGGGCTGGAATAGAGAACAAGATACGGCCAGGGGCCCAGAGAAGGCAACAGGGCCAAGGGTCTGGAGCATAGGAATGAGAGCCAGGGATGGTACCCAGGACCAAGGCAGTGGATCTGGCATTGGACCTGGGCTGAGGGGAGAAGCCAAAGTAAAAGGCCAGGAAGTCTGAAGCCCAGACAAGGTTTGAGGCCTGAGGATTAGGGGGCCCCCTCTGAAATGACACGAACTAATACCTGTGAGGTATGGGCATGGCTATGGGGGTGGCAGAAGGCCACAATTGTTGCCTCTAAGGCATGGATGTTCCAGGACAGCCACGATGCAGCACTGAATGGGTGAGACTGGTGCCAGCAAGGCACATGAAGCACTAGACAGCTGCAGAACTGAGGATCATTTTGGGACCTTGGGGCTGCCTCCCTAAGTACTATAAGATCTATCAAGGCATGGCAGGTGAGGTAGAAAGGGCAGGGTACCCTGAGGAGTCGGAGTGGATCAGCACTAGATTGGCCACCAAGGGTGTAATGGCTCCCTTTGGGCACTTTTTAAAATCTGATTTACAATCACACACCAGATCATGCTCAGAGGTGGTATTAGAACTCCCCACTTCCCAGTCCCTAGTGGAGGCTACTAGACAATAATGCCTTGCTACTGATTCCATTCCCAACATTGGGCATTTGAAATCCCATCTTCATTGCATTCCCAAGGAACAGATTGATTGTTGTAGCCTGGCTCATTTATCATTAGGTAGCTGAGCCAGTTCTGCATAAAGACTGTATGTTTCACAGGGGTGGGGCAGGGAAAACTATTGTCTTTCATGTAGCAATTACACACATTTTGCTGTGCAACATTACATTTTATAAATACTCATTTTAATGGTTGGTATCTACCATGCAATGGAGCAGACAATGCAAGGAAAATTTCAGGACAAACCTGAGGAAAGAATCAATGAAAAGTCATTCACACCTTAGTTTTTGGGAGTTTTACTTTAAAAACTTAAAAACATAAATGATTTTATGGGTAGCATTTTTCAGGATCACAACAGAATCTCAGTCAGACAAATGCATAAATGTTCTACAACTTTATGCTCGTTCATGGCAAATGGTCATTTGCAGGTTTGCTGTGAGAACAATCTAGTATAAGAGTATGTGGGTAGGTGGGGGCATGAGCCCCCAGCAATTGCCTAACGCAGGGGTGCCAGAATAGAGCTAGGGGATGCCTCACCCTCCCATTCCCTGTCCCCTCTCTGTACCCTGCATCTTCCCTGCAGTGGCTCTGGCTCTAGCAGCAGGGAAGGCAGGGAAGTAGCAGCAGTGTGTACTGCATGAGCAGTGGCCAGTGGTTTGCTGCTGTTGGGAGAGATGCCAGCTCCTTTTTGTGTCACCAAAAATGGGTGGGTTTTTTGGTCACTCGACATGCAGGTCAGCAAGCCTCCAAGTTGCTCCTACTACATCACTGCCATGTCTCTGCTCTCCCTGCTGTTGTAGCCAGAATTGCTGCAGGGAAGATGCAGGGTACAGGGAGCACAGTATTTCCCAGGGTGCAATGCTGGCCAGCTATGCTTCGGAAAACAATATAGCCATCTCTGTTTATATATTATAGATATGTATGATCTGCACTATAGTAATACCTACAAGCTCTCAGCAAGTCAGGATCTCTTTGTGCTGGGCACAGAATGGACATGGGTTCCAGTCTAAACATACAATGGATGGAATAGAATCATAGCATCATAGAAAGTTAGGTTTGGAAGGGACCTCAGGAGGTCATCTAGTCCAACCCCCTGCTCAAAGCAGGACCACCCCACAAAGCTTTCCCAGGTTTTGGAAATCTCCAAGGATGAAGTTCCACCACCTCTCTGGGTAACCTGTTCCAATGTTTTACTATCCTCCTAGTGAGAAAATTCTTCCTACTATCTAACCTAAACTTCCCTTGGTGCAACTTGAGACCATTGCTCCTTGTTCTGTCATCTGCCACCACTGAGAACAGTCCAGCTCCATCCTTCTTCAAACCCTTCTTCAGGTAGTTAAAGGCTGCTATTAAGTCACCTCTTAGTCTCCTCTTCTCTAGATTAAATAAACCCAGTTCCCTCAGCTTCTCCTCATAAGTCATGTCCCCCAGTCCCCTCACCATTTTTGTTGCCTTCTGCTAGACTCTCTCTAATTTTTCCACATCCTTCCTGTAATGGGGGCCCAAAATTGGACACACTACTTCAGATGTGGCTTCACCAGTGCGGAATAGAGGATAATAATCACTTCCTTTGACCTGCTGGCAATGCTCCTACCAATGCAGCCCAGCATGCTGTTAGCCTTCTTGGCATCAAGGGCACACTGCTGGCTCATATTCAGCTTACTGTCCACTGTAACCCCCAGGTCCTTTTCTGCAGAGATGCTGCCCAGCGAGTCAGCCCTCAGCCTGTACTGGGGCATGGGGTTGTTCCATCCTAAGGGCAGGACTTTGCAGTTGTCCTTCATGAACCTCATGAGATTCCTTTTGACCATAGGCAGAGGGAGAAAAAATTATTTGGGGCGGCTGAGAGTGCACGAGCATGCGTTCACCACCCCGCCCTTAGGCTTTGAGCCCCGCTGCCCCAAGAGCCATGTGACGCTATGTGCATCCTCCACTAGGCAGGCAGGGGGTGCATGCAGCACAGCTGCAGCAGGGAACAAAGCCCAAAGCACAGCAGCAGCCACCTCTGCCCTGTGCACAGCTTGGGGAGGCACATGCTCCCTGGGCCTGCTGCTGCAAGCTGGAGCTGGGACTGCACCAGGCTCTTCCCAGGGGGGTGCGCTGCACTCAGGGCGGGCAGCAGTAGCGCTGGGAGGGAGGGATGGGGGGGGGGTTATGGCGAATTTTGGAGTGGCTGCAGTGCCCCCCCTCCCAGCACCACTGCCACCTGCCCCAAGCGGAGCCCAGTTCATGCCCCCCCGCCGGGAAGAGCCCAGTGCAGCCCTGGCCCCAGCCCGCAGCAGCAGCCTGCCCTCATCCCACACAGAACTGGGGTACATGCCCCCCATGCCTTCCCGGGGTGCACATAGCAGCAGGAGCTGTGTCCCACGATGAGGCTCCGTCCTTCTCCCCACCCTAGCTGTGTAGCACCTGCCCCAGCTCCAGCCCCAGCCCCACTCCCTCCCTCACCACTGCATGTTAGCCCCTTCCCAGCCCTGCTGCGGCCACCAGAGGCCCACGGCCGGGCTGTCTTGCAGCCCTATTGCTGCCCCACATTTTGGAGGGCTAAGCCCTGTTAGCCCCCACTTCTGCTGCCTATATTTGGCCCAATCCTCCAATTTGTTTAGGTCACTCTCAATCTAGCCCTACACTCCAGAGTATCTACTACTCCCCACAGCTTGGTGTCATCTGCAAACTTGCTGAGGGTGCACTCTATGCCATATTCCAGGTCGACAATACAAAACAAAGGCACAGAGAGGAAAGCGATGAGCATGAAGTCACAGCAGCTCAGCAGCAGAAAGTAAACTTGGGCTAGCTAAGTTATTCTTCTGGATAAATGCGTCCCTATGGGATATTGCCATTTGACCACTGTCAGTTCTTCCTTCTACTAACCCAAGCTCCTGGACTCATTCGAGCAACAAATCTGAATTACTTACATCTTTCTGCTGCTTTATTTCTTTTCAGGAAAACTCACTTTTCTAAATCATGAGTTTAAAGTGCTGTTAGCTCACTCTAAGAGACTAAATTTGGGGTGTGCCCTCTTTTCTTTCTATTTTGTTCTGTTCACTCAGAGTGAAATTTACCCCTCTTGAGAGACCCCTATAGACTTAGGTGGGTTAGAAGTCATTCATAGCATTGTGTAGGCTTGCTTTGCACAAACCTAGCTAGAAAAAGAGTTTCTGTCAAACTAGTGCTCTAGTCAGACTTATGTCTTTCCACTAATCATGTTCTATAGCAGATGCTTATAGAGAAAAGTAAAAAGGAAGACACACTGGCCAATGATGCAGCACTATGCTAAGCAGAGAAATACACCTTCCTGACCCCAACTGACAATCAGTTTGTGCCTTGGAGCATGAGGACTGGAACCCTTGTCATTTCATCTTTGCCAGTATATCTCCAGGTAATTCTTTCATTTGTAGTATCCAAATACTGTTTTTGAAAATTACTGCACTGTTTGCCTCAATCATACCTTGTGAGAGTGAGCAGAACAGGTTGATTATATGTTGGGTAAACAAGTATTGCCCTTTATTCCATCTTACACTGTTGCACTTTAATCTCATTGAGCATCCCCATCTCACTTGTGATTGCAACAAGGCAGATGCAATGGCCCTTTGTTGTTTAATTCCTCTTTTCATTCAGTCTCTCCTTTAGAGCCTCATCCAAAGTTTAAGAAAACAGAGTGACTCCTGCTGACTTAAATGAATGGACCCGGTGGCAGGATGACTGCAGCATCTTGCCATGGCTCTGAAAGCAGAGCTTAAGGCCCACTCTAGACTCAGCCCAAAGCCGATAGTGTCACATGTGAATGGGTACCTGGTCTTTCAGGATGGAAAGTGAAATGTTGCCAGCTGGGACGGTGATCATGTTTTTCTACTGTGTGCTTTTCACTGTGCTAGCTGTAGCAGCTAATACGATTGGGTGGCAGAGGCATAGTGATGTGGCCCGGCGCCTAAGGCAGCTCCATCCCATGGGGGCAGCAGTGACTTGTGGCTGCCACCACACCATTGGCATGATTGTATGTCCCCCTCAGTCCCCTCCCCCCTCAAGTTGGCACCTAGGGCATGTGCCCTGGTCACCCACCCCTAATTATGCCACTGTCAAGTGAACTCGACTTCAGTGGTCACTGGGACAGGCCTTTAGGCCTAAATCTTCAAAAGTATTTAGGCCCCTAAGAACTAATTGGACTTAGTGCCTAAATACTTCTAAGCATCTACATCTCACAAACAAAGCACTCCTAATCTTACAAATAGAAAACTCACTTCTGTCAGTTTTGTGAAAAATCTTCATTCCTCTCTTCTAGGCTTTTCTCTTTGGCAATGTCATTTATGAGATGGTACAACCTGACATGATTATAGTATTCAAGGGAAAGCCACACCCTCCCCTTCAGTTTCTATAATGATTTTACAATACTGCTCTTATTGCTCTCTAGACTCTTCTGAATAAAGCCTCACATTTTATTTGCCTTTTTGACCATCGTTGAGCACTGAGCAGAGGTCTTAATTTAGATATTACAAAATAACTCTTTTCTTGGATGGTTCCAGTTATTTCAGACCACACCAGCACATAAAAATAGTTTAAATTAGTCCACTGAATGGGATTTATGTCTGCTGATTTTGATTTACCATTCTGCTGCTAGTTTCAGAAATGTGTTGTGTCCTTCAGAAGTTCTTTATGGTCCTTCTTACTCTTAACCAACCTACACTCTTCTGTCTGTTGGATATGGGGTGATATTATTTAGAAGTATGGAGATGTATGAGAATACCAGCTGCCTTACTATAAAGCTTACCTCAACTCCACTATCAAAATAGAAAGCTGAGTTCATTTAACTCCACCTACCAAGCTCCTCCAACTTTTAAGTGATGATACATTCAACCAACAAAACGCCAGTCAAAATTGTTACATCACAAAAAAAAAGGTTGGCAGTCAGTGGGCATGTCCCCATGAGTTGTTACGGTGCAGGAGGAATGAGTTACTGTGCCACAGGTTGTTGCTACTATACAGTAGTGTTGCTGGGCACTAACTGCGCAGTGACGATACTGTGCAGTAGTAATGAGCTACTGCAGTAGCATCAGGAAAAAAAACATGCAGCAACAGTACTGCACAGTAACACTGGTTACTGCACAGTCATTTAGGACTTGTTTATGCAAGTCCTAAATGACTGCACAGTACCAACTGCACAGTCCGCCACTCATGTAGATGTGGCCAGTGAAGCTGAGGGTGGGTCACTGTTACATAGCAACTCCTGGTACCTGCAGATTAACTCTTTTGTGGGCTTTACATAAACTGCATTTCCTCCTCAGTCTACTGACTATACAGTAAAGTCTCGCAGTCTTCTGGGGGCTTTTGATTCACTTGATTCTGGATGATACATCAGGCCTGAATATCTGTGAGTTCTACCCCTAGCACAAATGTGATATTGTGTTTATTAACATATTTTCATTTGTGTAATCAAAGAAAATTGGACTTGGAAGGAACCTCAAGAGGGCATCTAATCCAACTTCCTGCTCAAAGCAGGACCATCCCCAACTATATCATCCCAGCCAGGGCTTTGTCTACCCAGGTCTTAAAAACCTCTAATGATGGAAATTCCACAACTTCTCTGGGTAGCCTGTTCCAGTTCTTTACTACCCTTCTAGCAAGAAAGCTTTTCCAAATAACTAACCTAAACTTCCCTTGCTGTAACTTGAGAATATTGCGCCTTGTTCTGCTTAGCCAGTCAGTCTCAAGTCTGTACTGATGCATGGGACTGTTTCGTTCTAAGTGCAGGACTTTGCACTTGTCCTTATTGCATTTTATGAGATTTCTTTTCATCCAGTCCTCCAATTTATTTAGGTCTCTCTAAATACTATCCCTACCATCCAGTGTGGCCATGTCTACATAAGACACTAGTGTCACAGTGTCACAAGACAGTAGTGTCACATGGGAGGAAGCATGATGTGATGCTATTGCACAGTAGTCATGAGCTACTGCTCAGTCAGTGTCACAAAACAGCCCTTCTTCAGTGTGACTGCGCAGTAACTCCACCACCTGAGCTCTTGCCCTCTTCACCCTTCCACCCAGAGCCCTGTAATCAATTAAATGGTCTTAGACCCACCAAACAGATACTGATGTTTCTGTTCAGTGTGCAGTATTATAAAGCCCTGATCCAGCTTTAGACTCTTGGACATTAACCTAGTACAATGGTTTTCAACCTGTAGTCTGTGAAAGATGACCATGACCAATCAAAAGTACGTGACTCCTCACACTTACAATTCAAAGGTGCTCGCAACTCCATTCAAAATTTTTACGGGTCTGCAAATTAAAAAATGTTGAAAATCACTGCCCTAGAGCAAACAAATGTGAACAGTAGTAACTTCAGGCTCTGCATATCTCATACCTCCCCTATCTGTGTAGCATTATCTGGTCCACAAGAGATGTTCTCTCAATCCCTCTAACAGTATTGTTATTGTTAATTTATATTACTTTTTACTTAGCTCATGTTATTGTGTACACCCTCCTAGGCACTTCCTGTCAGGAGATGAAGACATGAGTCCTGCCCTGAAAACCTTAACCACTATCAAAGCTGTTACCAAGAAAAATCAATCCATCAGAGTATCCAGTTCATCTCCATTACCATATTAACAGGATTTTCTTTGCTTTCCTTTGAACCCTGGTTGTCCAAAAGGACAACTTGTTTCAAGTGCAAAGCCACTTGATGGGTGTAGCGGGAGCCTTCAGCTTGCAAAGTAAATCTTGCAAGAACATCTGCTTTGGCCCATCCCCCAAAAGGTTATTCACTTATTACTTATTCACCTACACTGAATAAGGTGTAGGGACAGGGAGACAAGGCCAGAGATCATCACTGCAATCTGGTGGTTGCTATAGAAGGTAACTCAGTCTTGAGTCCCATGATCTTAATAAAGTTTTAAGGCTGCATATCACTGTAATTTTTCAATCTATGGATTTATCTAACATTCTCTTTATCCTTTCCTCCTTATACATGCTCATATTTCCCTCTCTCTCCCCGTGTGCATCTCTGTCTGTCTGTCTGTTTGAGATCTCTGTGAAATTTCACTGCTCCAAATACTGCTCTGGAAGGCCTCTCCCCCTCTTCCTCAGCTTGTGTGTCGTGTCTTTCTGTTTCCGTCAGGGTGCATGACTCATACATGTCAGGCGTCTCGCTGCCATCTGGCAGTCTGCGTGAGTTCCTAGCTCCCACTTGGAGGGGAGACACAGCCAGCCAAGCTTGCAGGTAAGGCTGGGAGGAATCACACTCACACTTCCCAGATGCCAGGACATGTTTAGCTACATCAGACTATTTCAGGCATTCCCCTGGCTATTCCCATTTTTACTTCTTTTGTAACAAGTCAGTTAGGAGTTTTAGTAAAGGAGACCCACACTCTCCATAATAATTTACTACTGCCAGAGAAGCTTGCTGTTCAGTGGCACTGTCCATACTGATGCTAACTGTAAGGCTTTTCTTTGTTTTATAACTGTGTCAATTCCTTCAGCATCAGTTTGTGTCCCTAGTCACCATTGTTCTTGGTTCATTATGGTTGGGACTACGTAAGTTAGATACCCAAGTGAAATTCAATCGGCTATAGGCAGCTAATGCCCTTAGACTGGAAATTCCAGCCTACAACTGTCCCATTTTTCTTTTTAGTCCTCAAGTTCCCATCTGAACATCTGGTAAATCTGCAAAAAGTGGCCTGTCACTTAACTCTGGACACATTATCTCATTAGTTTCTGTTAGAATTGTTGAAGTCCAGTGGTTGATAACAAGTTATGGATGGAGATTCCACTGATCTCTCTACTGGGGAGGGAAACCCCATGTTCTTAACTATTATCACATGTCCCTGTTGTAAGCATGGTGAGTACTGGACTTCTTCATAACCACATCACTCCTGTGCTTGTCTGTTCTATAACCAAATAAAGTAAAAACTTTGTTATCCAGCATGAGTGGCGTAAGGGGGTGCCGGTTATCTAAACATTCTGGTTATCTGAGAGTTATATGGAAGACAGTGCCATACTTGTAGCGCAAATACTTGATGCGCGTGTGTATGCACATCCTGGATAAACTCGGCAACAATTCCGGTTGCTGAAGTGAGGATTTATATGGGGAGGATATTGGAAATTCCAGTTAATAGAGTATTTCAGTTAGTAAAATGCCGGTTAACACAGCTTTTACTGTATAAACAAAGCCAGAAAGGAAAATCAGTGGACAAAGAAACCAAACCAGCTGCTTTGCTGGATTTGCTAACAGGCTAATCTAGCATTTTGCACTTTTAACTCTTTGTGAATTGACTTAGTAAGGTGGCCATGTGGTGAGGGGTGAGCAGTTTAGATTGGCTAGGTTATTTTCAAGCAATGACCAATGCTTTCAGAATTATTCTCAGTGCCCAGGGTTCCTGCCCAAGGCAGATTTTTGCTTGTGTTATACTCACTAACTTACTATGTAGCTTCCTGCTCCATGTAGCCAGCTGTTCTTCAGATGTGGTGCCAGGCTCACACATGGAAACCAGACCTTTGCAATCTTCCATAGATGCAGATAGCTTTTTTATTATAGTGTTGTCTACAGTTTCAGAAACTACAGGCCCAAGCCTTCAGGTCCCTTCATAAAGTTGCCAGTAAATGAATGGGATTTTTGAATGAAAAAGTACTAAGTGATAGAGTCTGTTAAACTACCACATTTTTTATAGCTGAATAAAAATCTCATAATGCTTTAATGACAGCATTAAACTCAGATTTGCCTGTTTTATCTTGGTGCCACAGCATCCTCCAACAAAGCAGGAGGCATTGGCCCAATCGTAGATGGATATACAGCCATTTACCAGCACTTTTCAGTATCATTAACAACTTCAACTTCCGTGCTTCTTCAAATATGTTTTTTTTTCCATTTTTCCCTTCTCTTATAAGACTTTCATTAGTTTGCGGCCAGTTCTAAGACAAAAATGTTCAAAATTTTTCCAGATACAATTTCTTCAAAATTTCATATTTTGAGCATTGTCCCCAGCTTCTAATTTCCATGTTCTACTTTTCTAAATTCCCTCCCTCCTGGCTCTTGGGAAACATCTGTACTCCAAATCCCTGCTAAACTTCTGTGTTTGCAAGATGAAGCTGATTTAAGAAAGCAAGTGCTTTTTTCTGATTTAATAAATCTACAAGAGCAGGGCAGTGACCTAATTCTAGTTTATATCAGTTCAAAGAAACTCCTACCACACTTTCCAGGCAAACTCCTAATAATTGGCAAGGCAGTCGCACTGCCAAAAAGGGAGGTGTGCAGGATCCCAAACTCAAAATGCACTACCAAGGTGACACAGTCATAGAAAAAACAAATACAATCTTGGGCTGCTTTAACAGGAGTCCTTTATACAAGACATGGGAAATGATCGTTCAATTCTACTCGGTGCTGGTTAGGCCTCAGCTGTCATGTTATGTTTAGTCCTAGCCTCTGAATTCTGAGAAGAATACAGAAACTGGAGAGGACCCAGAGGTAAGCAACGAAGATGATTAAGGGGTTAGAACGCAAGGCATAGAAGGCAAGGTTGTGAGAACTAGAGGCAGAATCCTACCAAGCAGCAGGCTCCCAGGCTCATAACTCCCATTTTTGGCACTTAGGTACAGTTTGTGAGCCTAGTCTACATGCAATATGGACATGTGAATGTTCATATCGCTATCAAGGATGTGCAGTAGGTTGTCTACTGGTTCGGCAAGTACACAGCTCTTCTAAGCACATACCTGAGCATAACTCATGAAAATCATAGAATCATAGAAAATTAGGATTGGAGGGACCTCAGGAGGTCATCTAGTACACCCCCCTGCTCAAAGCAGAACCATCCACACGTCCCAGTCAAAGCTGTCTAGTCAGATCTTAAAAACCTCCAAGGATGCAGATTCCACAATCTCTCTGGGTAACCTGTTCCACTGTTTTACTACCCTTCTAGTGAGAAAGTTTTTCCTAATATCTTACCTAAATTTCCCTTGCTGAAACTTGAGATCATTCTTCCTTGTTCTGTCATCTACCACCACTGAGAACAGTCCAGCTCCATCCTCTTTGAAACCACCATTCAAGTAGTTGGAGACTGTTATTAAATCCCCCATTCCCAGTCTTCTCTTCTGCAGATGAAATAAGCCCAGTTCCCTCAGCCTCTCCTCATAAGTTATGTGCCCCAGTCCCCTAACTATTGTCATTGCCCTCCGCTGGAGTCTCTCCAATTATGACCCAGGAAAGAGCAAAGAGACCCAAGTTCTAGGTCACCTTCACCCAGCGAAGGTTCAACCCTGCAGCTCCCTAACTGGGTAGCTCAGTGCTTGAACCACAAGGCGACAGGTCATAGACTAATGATACCATTCTCTAGCTCTCCTTCTAAAACTGAGCCCCTGTACTTTGCATTTCATAAATTGCCTAAAATGAATGAAGTGGTCAATTCAGGCTAAATACCAGACCCATTCCCTTCCAAATTGGTCCCCACCTCACTGAGCCACACACCCTTTAATGCAGGGGTTTTAAGATGCAGCCCGCAGGCTGGATCCAGCCTACAGAGCCCTAAGCCCCAGCCTGTGGTTCTCAGACAAATTCCATGCACCGAATGTGGTATATGTTGGCCCTGACCCTGTGTGCTGCATGTAACACCCACACTGGACTGGCCCTGTGCATTTGTTCTTGGGCCAGATCAAGCCCACAGACTATCCTGGTGCACCAGAGCCAGTGTGCAGCACTGGTCCAGCATGGGAACTGCTTGCAGTAGATGCCTCATATTGGCCTGGCAGCACAAGCCCTGAACCAGGGTGGGTGCGTGCTGCATTTGATGCATCAGAATGGACCTAACACACAATGCACACAGCCCAGGGGGCTGATCAGGGGCATGTGTTGCATGCAGCGCCTCATTGCACTAGCTCTGAACACTGGCTCTAGGGCCAGTCAGGATTGGGCCCACAGGCTGGTCCCACACACTGAAGCAAGTGTGCAGGGATGGTCTGGCTCCAGCATCTCATGCAGCGCATTCCCTGTGCCAGCTCCATCTACAAGCCCTGGACTGGTTCTGGCATGTACAGCATGCAGTGTGCAGGGTTGGTTCAGGATACTTGGTCCATGAGCTGCCCATGCTGGACCAGCCTTGTGTGTTGGTTCCCTCATGGAAACCAACTATGACGTTGATTAAATGTAACCAACACTGGGCATGTCTACTCGATAGCCAATTATGTAGAGCAAATTACTGCACAGTAACCATCACTGTCTACATGTGCAGACACTGACTGCACAGTAATTTGCTCTAAGTATGGCTAAATTTGCTACCTGTAAATACAACTAGCAAATTTACTCAGGAATAATTACTGCTAAGTACGGCTGTAAATAGTGTGTAGATGGCTGGCTGGGAGCAAATGTGCTCCTGGTCAGCTGGGCAACAGGGGTGGGAGATTCCTGATTCTTATCTCCCAGCCCCTGCTCTGTGATTGCCAAGTGGGGGCTGGGAGCTCCCTGCTGCCAGGGCAGGGGGATATTGTTCCTGCCTGAGCTCTGCTGGTGGAGCCTGCCCTGGCAACAGGCAGCTCCCAGGAGCAGAGAGCAATCTTCCAGCTTCTGCCAGGGACAGCTGTCTCTTGACCCTGTGCTGCCTGCCAGCCCTTGGGATATCACCCAGGGGGAGCCTAGACTTCCAGCTTCCTCTTCAGCTCCCCCTGGCTGCTGTAGGAGGCTGGTGCAAGGCCAGCAAAGGCTGGAGCAGATTCCTGTGCTTCCCCACATGTATAGACACCTGCCTGGGATGGGTTTACTCTAAAGTAAATTACAAAGAACTCTAAAGTGAATTACTCTAGAATAAACACACTCTGGATCATTTGCATGTGTAGATATGCCCATCAAGTATGACTATAAAACATGGCTCATACTGCGCAAACAGGCTGAAAGGATAAATTAATGCAGCCTGTATGAATGCAGTGTTTACCAGAGCCTATTATGCGCTCCCCTCCTCAGTGCCGATTCTTTTCAAGTCATGGTGAGCTACTACATTAATACATTCTGACTTCCTCTTCACTCCCACAACTGAGCTGTGCCTTTCTTTCCCATTTCCAGTGATTCCTATTTTTTCAACAGCCTTAAATGTCTGGCAAACATTACCAAATTGAGATTGGGGCAGGAGGCAAGGGGAGGGGAAGATGGGGTAAGAAGACAAACAATTTGCCCAGAACTCCCTCTGTTGGCCCTTCTCTCAGCTTCTTGCATATGATAGTGTGGCCCTGCCCTCCATGAAGTGGAGATGGACCAGATTGTCCTGCACCTCCGCTGCATATACAATTTTGGAAGAATCTGGGACTCATGACAAGAACACTTGGTTCCAGTCATGAATAGAGGGCTAACTAGCAGATGGATCCTTTGTGGGGGGTATCTGGAATACACATGCATACTGAACCATGCTGAGGTGTGGGATCACCATAGCTTGAAATGCTGTTGACTCTGCTGGGGCCCAGCCCAGTGAACTACATATTAAACCATGAGCTTTTTAGCCTCAAACTAATATCATATATAGTTTGTACTATATATAAGTAGGTACAAAAGTGCTACTTAAAAGTGTATTTATAGAATATTTGTTTTAAAACTTGCAGTAGTTTCAAAAAGGCAACATGTAGCAATTCTGGGTGAAGTAGGTTTGTGTGTACCCATAATAATTTGCTTGTATGTCTATTTTTACAGGTCAGTTTATTTCAAAGTCAGTAAGAGCATCTATGTGAGATGTTTACTGCACAGTAGACTAATTAGCTGAGCAGCAGATGTTTCAGTAAACATGTCCACACATGCTGTCCCAGGGATAGTGAGAGGAGGGGCCAGGAAGCCCTGCTCACAGGGCTCAACACAGGGAGAAATGGTGAAATAAAGAAAGAAATGCAAAACAGTTACTTACCTGCAGGAGGAGCAGCGCTAAAAGAACTAAAAGAAAAGCCGCACGATTTACAAGCCACCCGTTTATGTGATTAAGGCTGGCAGGTAACGTCACAAGGACGTACCGGCCAGCAGAAATAAAAATGGCTGCCGACAGTAGGGAAGGGAGAGCCAGTGAGGAGGTGGAGGCTCTCCATGCCGGTAGTAGGTGGGAGCGGCGTGAATTTGAAACGCCCGAGTGACAGGCAGTGGGAGGAGCACCGAGAGCTCCTCACACCGGGGGTACTGAGATCGAGCCCCAGGAGGGATAGAGTGCAGGGAGGGACTTCCCCTTAGTGCTGCCGAGGAGGTGCATCAAGGGAAGTGCCAAGCAGCGGCGCAACCATGACGATGAGCTCAAGGGAGAGGCTGAAGCCAACCTTGGGGAAGCAAAGGTGTCCTCACTTGACTGGTCAGGGAGCTGGGCTAGGGGCGCAGAAGAGAGGGGAGCCCTGCAGGACCAGCATCAGGGGAACACTGCCAAATTCAGGCAGAAAGGCTGAGAAAGCTGACCAGTAGGACACCGGATAGGGAGACCTTTTGGGTCCCTTCTTTTGGTTTCTTTTTTTTTTTCCTTTACCCCTGCTTGAGAGGGGCACCCTTGGACCCCAAGAGGAGAGCCAACCGGCTCAAGAGAATCACAGGCCTACAGCCGGGCCAGCTAATTATCCTTCCCCAAGGATAGAGGAGGATATGATTGGGCACGAGGAATATCTGCACTGGAGAGGCTGCCATGTCAAGATCTGGCACCCCACCCCAGCGTAAGACTGGGGTGTAGGGGAGGTGGAGCCCCATGAACATCCCGCAAGTGAAGTAGTCATCCCTGAGGGGAACTTCAAGGCCGAACCCCACACTGATATAACATTCAAAGACGTGGCAAGACAGTTCAGGGAAGGCCAGAGGAACAACTGAACCCCACCTTGGGAACCCACAACACTAGAAAACTTACACCTTCTACCGCCCAGACCAAGGTGGCACGCAAGGGGGCAGTCGAAGCCAGACAGGTGCACATGCATTTACACTGGCTTAATTTTACTGCGCAATAAGTTACTGTGTAGTAAGCAGGAATAGGCTGACATTTACACGTGCAAGCATTAAAGTGCATTAACACTGTGTGGACTGACTTGAGACTAAAGTTAGTCCCAAGTCAGTCCACACACACACTGTTACTGCTCAGTATGGCATCTACATGTGTGTTACTGTGCAGTAACTAATTGGGCATAAATTTGATACCTGCATGATGCAGGTATCAAATTTACGCTCAAGTCAGCATAACTTGCCATATTTACTGTGCAATACAGGCATGCACATGTAGACACACACCTGTACTGTGCAGTAATTTTGGCTACTACGTAGTAAATGTGCATGTGTAGATGTGCCCAGTGTCTACATGTGCACCCCTATTGGGCTGGAATAAACTAATTCACTCCACATTAGGTTAATACTTGTAAATACAAGCATTATCCTGCTGCAGAGTAAAAACCTGCAGCAGTGCACGTGTAGACACTGCAGGGGCTGGCTGGGACATGAGGGTACTTCAGTGTTTGGGCATGAGGGTGCTTTCTGCTGGCTAGCTCCGTGCTGAAGCACCCTCATGCCCCAGCCAGCCCCTCAAAGCATGTTGAGCTGTGGGGAGTAGCCCCGGACTGGCGGGCTGACCCCCAGGGTCCCTGCCAGCCAGGGCTATTTTGCTGTGGCTCAATGTGCTGTGATCCTGGGTGCACATACAGATGTTCACCCAGCAGCTATAAGCTCAGGAGCAATAAGCACGTGTAGATGTGCCCAGTGTTTTCAAATTTGCCCCTTACTTCCATGTTCTCAAGAAGAGCAGGGTCTGATAGGTAGGAAGAGGGGAAAGGACTGCAGGGGGAAGATGTTGGGAAGGCAGAGGGGAAAGAAGCTACCTGACACCCTAGATTTATTTTCCCTGCTCTAGCTGTGGGAGGGAGAAAAATGAAGGCAAATGTTCTATAATTAGATTTATTTAAAAAATTTCCTTGTATAGAATCTAATTACTGAGGGAGTTGTCTTATATTTGAGTAAGTATGGTAATATTTATTGTTTACCATATGACTTTTTATACCTTTTTTACTTCAGTTTCCACAAATAGGGGCAGCTACCAGCTGATGAGTGAAGTTAGAAGCAAAAATAGGAAAGGAGACAAACACCCTGGAGTAATGGCAGAACAGGTTAGAGATTAGTTAGAGAAACTAGATCCTTTCAAATCAGCAGGATGCACCTGAGGGTACTAAGGGGATTGGTTGAGGCAATTTCAGAGCCATTGGCTATCCTTTTTGAGAATTCATGGAGGTTAAATGAAGTCCCAGGTGACTAGAAAAGGGAAAATATATATTGTCCATCTTTATAGTTTCATAGTTTCATAGTTCGTAGGGTTGGAAGGGACCTGAGCAGATCATCAAGTCTGACCCCCTGCCATGGGCAGGAAAGAATGCTGGGGGCAAATGACCTTAGCTAGGTGATTATTTAGCCTCCTTTTGAAGACCCCCAGTGTAGGAGCAAGCATCACTTCCCTTGGAAGTTGGTTCCAGATCCTAGCCACCCTGACTGTGAAGTAGTGCCTCCTGATGTCTAGCTTGAACCTACTGTCAGTCAACTTATGGTCGTTATTCCTTGTTACTCCCAGTAGTGCTCAGGGGAACAGGGACTCTCCCATTGCCTGCTGGTCCCCCTTGGCAAGTTTATAGATGGCCACCAGATCCCCTCTCAGCCTTCTCTTGAGGAGGCTGAACAGGTTCAGGTCCCGTAGCCTCTCCTCATAGGGCCTGCCCTGCTGCGCCCTGATTATGCGAGTGGCCCTCCTTTGGACCCTCTCAATGCTTTCCACATCCCTCCTGAAGTGTGAAAGATCCTTTTCTGCCTCTGTGCTGAGAAGGGAGCTCCTCAGCCTGTAGGTATGCTGCTGGTTCTTCCTCCCCAGGTGCAGCACCTTGCACTTGTCAGTATTGAAACCCATTCTGGTCTCATCCACCCACCCCTGTAACCTGTCCAGTTGTAGGTGTAGCCTGTCCCTCTTTTCTAGCATGCCCACTTCCCCCCACATCTTAGTGTTACTTGCAAATTTGAACAAGGTGCTTTTCACCCCCTCGTCCACGTCGCTGATGAAGATGTTGAACAGCGCGGGCCCGAGGACTGAGCCCTGGGGAACCCCACTGCCCACATCCCTCCAGGTCGAAGATGAACCGTCCACTACCACTCTCTGGGTGCAGCCCTCCAGTCAATTTACGACCCAACTGACTGTAGGCATCGATACCACAGTCGCCTAATTTTTTAATGAGAATGGGGTGAGAGACAGTGTCGAAGGCCTTCCTAATGTCCAGAAAGACTACATCCACCCCAACACCTGCGTCCAGGGATTTTGTGACCTGGTCTTAGAAGGCCACCAGGTTGGTCTGACAGGACCTGCCCCTGATGAACCCATGTAGGTTGCCCCCTAAGCATAATCTCCCCTGCTGGTCGCTCACAGATATGCCCCTGGATAATTTTCTCAAAGAGCTTTCCCAGGACCAAGGTAAGACTAACGGGCCTATAGTTTTCTGGGTCCTCCTTCCTCCCTTTTTTTGAAAATGAGGACCACACTTTAAGAAGGGGAAGAAAGAGGATCGGGGGAACTAAAGACCAGTCAGCCTGACTTCTATACCCAGAAAGATGATGGAGCAGGTCCTCAAGGAATCTATCGTGAAGTACCTGGAGGAGAACATGGGGCACCCATACATGTGCCCAATGCCTACTCTAACACATGCTGATTAGACTTGATTCATTGAGTCTGCTGGAGTCTGCTAATTAGCACACTCAGCACCCTCTGTGTCTCATGTATTCAGTATCCCTACGCTTCAAAATGGTGGTGGGGGACTTTAATTAAAGCTTGTTGAATAAGCTTTAGTTAAAGTCCCCCCACTGCCATTTTGAAATGTGGGACACTGAATACACAAGATGATGCATGTGATTTAATTAGGGCGGCTCCCGAGAGCTGCTCTAATTGAAGTGCCCCCTTGCACCTGGGAGCACATGTAAAGATGCCCAAGGTGATGAGGAACAATCAGCATTGATTCACCAAGAGCAAGTCATGCCTGACCAATCTGATTTCCTTCTATGATAAAGTGACAGGCTCCATGGATAAGAGGAGAGCAGATGATGTGGTATACCTCGACTTTAGCAAAGCTTTTGACACTGTCTCCCACAACATTCTCATTAGCAAGCTAAGGAAATGCAGACTACATGAAAGTACTGTAATGTGGATATAAACTGATTAGATTGACATATGCAGCAAATAGTCTTCAATGGAGAAATGGTCCTCATTCAATCAGATGAGATCCAACAAAGAAAAGTGCAAAATCCTGCACCTGGGATCACTAGGATGCAGTACTGAAGAAAAGGACCTAAGGATTACAGTGAACCATAACCTGAATATGAGCCAACAGTATGCTCTTGTTGCAAAAAAGCCAACAGCATAGTGGGCATGTCTACACCAGACATTTACAGCAGTTGCCTAATTAGTTCCACAGAAAAAAGCTTGGTATCAACCTAGAGAAGTTGGGGAATCTCCATCCCTGGAAACTTTCAAAAACAGGTCAGACAGATACTTGGCAAGGACAGTTCTAGTCAGGTATGATCCTGCCTTAAGCAAGGGGCTAGACTGGTTGACCTTGTGAGGTCCCTTCCAGTCCTACTTTCCTATTACCCTCAACTCATAGTAGATTCAATGGAAATCAAGTCTCTTGGCAACTTCCAGGAGAAACTCAGCACCTAAAGGACTGAGTCCAACGTAGAAGAAACTGCTCCCTCTTTATGCTGTAGACCAAGCTATGCAAAGAAACAGCTGTTCATGCACACGGTCTCAGCATGCTCCTGCTCACCTTCTATTTGAGTACCTGAAGCTATTACATACCCTGTAGATTTTGTTTCCCTGTACTTAACATGCAGTGCTGCCCATCACAGGTATACACCTCTGCCATGCCATCATATTCGTATTGCTATGGCATGAGATCAGGCTCCATACAAATTCTCCTGTCCTCTCAAGCCAGGAATTTGCAGGGCTGAGTCTCTTCTTATTGATGCTGCTGTAAACTGGGATGAGCTCCCCTTGAATCAGTGCAGTTTTAGCTCCATTTAAACCTCAGCATGAGTGAGATATGGTCCTTTGGGCTGTATCCAGGCCCTCTCTAACTGTTTTGCACTGCACAGAGGAATGAAATCAAAGTTAGCTGACTTGGTCCCTGAGGATTCCCTCTGCTTAGTGAAATCTCCAAATCTCAGCAGCTCTGCACTGCCCCTGATAGAGGGGTCATTCCCATGGGAAACAAAGGTACCCAATGACCCAATGAACAGTGCTTTGCGACTGTTCTAACATATGCTAAGGACTAGATCAGCCCCTAGATGGCTCCAAAACTCATACAGATGGGTTAAAGCTACCTTCTACCACTTCTTCAGCTTGAGGTAAGGAGCTGGATCCTGCAATGAGTGGCAATCAGTCTCAAGATCTCTGCATATCAAGCAAAAGGGAAACATTTAACACGTTGTAGTCTGTGGGTTCCCCTCTTACATAGCCTCTATAACAGATTTTCTCTCCCGTGTACTTTAGATCCTGCACCTGCTCCTGTAGCCTTACTGCATGATCCCATCAAAGTCAGCATAGTTACTCTTGTGAGTGAGGGCTGCAGGACGTGGGGCCCATGCAGTTCTCTGGGTTCATTTCACCCCTGTATGTCCCAGAACAGCTATTAGCAGCCTAGTCATGTCCACTGGTGGAGTTTACATTTGGTTTTGGGTTTTGTTTTGGGGGTTTTGGGGGGGGGTCGGGGGGGGGAGAGCCCTGTGTAAAGGTTCAGTTTCAAGTCCCTGCTCTGCGTTAGATGATCAAACTGAAACATGACTGTAATGTAAGCAGGGGTCCCTCGCCAGCTTGGGGCCACATGCAGTTGCTTGGTGTCTACTGTGCTACTGCCACCTCTGGTCTCTTCCCCGAGTGAAGTGTCCAGTTGTGCTGGATTTGCTTGTCAGCTTTCTAGCCTCATGCAAACTTTCTTTCTAATGGAGGCCCATGTTACACACCTTCTTGTGTTAACATCAAGTCATTAGCAGATTGCTTGCCTGCCTGTGCCCTTCCCCTGGTCCATCTGTAGTGATGCTTCCTATCCCGTTTTACAGGATACACACAGCAGCTTTGTTCATGCTTCTGCAGCCCCTACCAGATTTCAGTGACCTTCAGTGCTCCTCAGCACCTGCTGCTATTCTCCAGCTCCAAGCCTAAATCCTCTCCCTAAACTTTCATCAATCCTTGGCAGCAAATATTGGTTGGCCTAGGACTGCATGCTCAGATCTGCACCCCAGTTTCAATATACACAGCAGGCCTACATCCATCCACAGACGACTCAAATCCCCCTAAGTGCTGGACGGGAAGTACGGTGTTTTGACTTCTGGGCTTGATTTAGCATTTTCTGGACATGCATTTTCGCCACCCACCTCTGTCAAATGTCAGCAGTTCTGGTCAACCATGATCAGGTTGACCACAGACCTGACTTGGGAATGCTGGGAGAGAACTGGATCCAGTTTAGAGGATTTAGCCTCAAAGATGGGTTTATAACCAAGACTCTCCCCTATTTAAAGGAGAGCTGAAATTCTTTCATTGTGAAGTAACCCAAATTCCAGGACCCACATTGGACTTTTTAGAGACATCCAACTGCAGTTTTTATTCACTCCCATAGAGAAATGCTCATTTGCATATATACTTACAAGCACTCATGCAGATTGTAAGACAAAGGGAGCGTATCGACACAAGATGTTTACTGTGCATTTGACTAATTAGCTGTGCAGTAAATGTCTTGGCATCTACACGTGTGCCCCTATTAGGCTGGAGTAAACTAATTTATTCCAAAGCAGGATTGTACTTGTAAATACAATTATTGTCCTGCTGTGGAGTAAAAAACTGGACAGCAGTGCACATATAGATGCTGCCCTGGCTAGGTGGAGCATAAGGGTGCTTCATTGCAGGAGCTGCCTGACAAGTAGCCCCACGCTAAAGCACCCTCATGCCTCACCTAGCCCCTCTGCAGGACATTGAGTTGGAGGGAGCAGCCCCAGGCTAGCAGGCTGACCCCTAGAATCTCCTGCCAGCCAGGGCTGCTCTGACCCAGCTCAAGGTGCTGCACATGAATAAACTCCAGAGCTTATTATTTCAGAGTTTATTGCTCCTGTGGGCATGTTCAAATGGTGTGCCCAGGAGCAATAAGCTCTGCAGTTTATTCATGGGCAGTAATTGCTTGTGTAGACATGCCCAGGGCTTTGTAGCAAAACAACCACTAAATACAGCCTTTCTTTAAACCTCATGTCCCCAAACCTGTTGCTAATGTCCTCCCTTCCATCTAGTGTAAATGGGGACTCAAAAAGTAACTTGCAGGAAGATGCACACTTTACTGTTCGTGATGCTGATCACATGAACAGAGCCTGAAAGGCACTTGCTTGTGATGTTGCTTAATAAAGCAGCAGCAGAGAAGGAAAGCTTCTGGCTGTGCAACACAATGTGCTGCCAATGGCACACACCTGCAGCAGTGAGGCTATGACACAGGGGATGCACCTACACATACAAATAGCACGTAGCAATAAACTCCATCGCAGTTTGCATCAGAGTTTATTTCTTCTGGGTGCAGCATTTACATGTGTACATGTCAAGCAAGGGTGGGCAGTCCTGGGCTGGCAGGGGACCCTGGAGGTCAGCCTGCCAGCCCAGGCCTGCTCTGCCTTGGCTCAACGTGCTGCAGAGGGGCTGGCTGGGGCATAAAGTGCTACAGTGCAGGGCTAGCAGGCAGGCAGCCCCCACACTGTATCACCTTCGTGCCCCAGCTATCCCAACTCACCGTCTACGCATGCGTTTCAGCACACATAACTATTGAGCTGTAGTTACTATCCTACAACAAAGTTAAGTAATTTACTGTGCCCTAATACAGGCGCATGTGTAGATGGAGACATTTTACTGTGGAGCTAGTTAGTCAGTTCCACATTAAATCACACATATAGACAAACCCCAGGGGGCCGTTCACCTCTATGGAAGGCAATGGTACATTTCCACTGCTGCATATTCACCAAGAAGACAACAAATTTCACTTCCCTTGAGGACTCTGTGGGGGAACGGTGTGGGCTGAGGTAGCTCAGGGCCTTCCTGGTCTCACCTACTTGACAGCTAGCCTTGGATGGTTTTGGGGAGCATTGGCCTCCAGAAGGAACCTACCCCAACCCTCAAGAAGATTCCAGGGTTACTGCTGAGGCACCTTCAGTGCCACAGGTTATGAGATAGTAGAATAAGTCCTAGTGGAGCTGGTGGCACCAGGTGACATGTGAAAATGGCATGAGTTATAAATGCCATTCATCACTCAGCTGTGGGATTTAGCACATCGATTTACTTTTCTTCAGTAACGGTTGCTTTTTCCCATACTCTCCAGCACAGGGGTACTTGGGCTAGGATTGCATGCAGGAGCTGGGGCCGTAACTACTCTGCCCTTCTCAAATTGCTGAGGGGAAGGGAAGTCCCAGCTCCGTGGAATTTCCTGATTATTATTCCCATTTGCTGATTACCTAGTAGTCTATATAAAATATATTATGGGGTTCAGCCCAGTTCCTGGAACATAGGTGTCTGCACCTCTGCATCAGCTGAGAGCACCAGCTTTTACAGCAGCCCCTAAGTGCTTGGACAGGAATGCACCAAGGCCACATATATATTTGAATACAGTGCCATAGATTGCTTCTGTGGCAGGGATTTTCAACAACGGGGCAATTGGGCTGTTACAGACACTGAACAGCCTCCTTTCCATGGGTTGGACTTGCTTCTTATACCATTTCCTCTGAATCAATTCCTTGTGATTGAATGAGAGCAGCCACATACTTAAAACACAAGAAAAAGCTCCTTCAGGTCTTGGTGTATTTCAAATGCAGTGTGTAGAACAGGGGTGGGCAAAATGCGGCCCGGGGGCTGGATGCAGCCCGCGAGACCATTCTATCCAGCCCGCGGGCCTCCTTAAAAACTTAGAAAATTCATATTTATCTGCCCTGGGCTGCCTGTCATGCGGCCCTCAACGGCTTGCCAAAACTCAGTAAGCAGCCCCCTGCACAAAATAATTGCCTGCCCCTGGTGTAGACGATGGGTTACAATGAATGTTACACCTTGAGAAATTCTGAGTGAAAGAGCATGACAAAATCTTCTAAGGAGCCTTCCATGCTCCACCAAAAAAAAAATGATTATGTCAGTGTGCATCAGGCAAAATTGCCAGGGTTCAGGGCTTCAGAAATAACATCTGTAGCAAACAAGATGTGGTGTTTCCAAGAGCACTTAGCATTAAGCTAACACTGATGCCACTGGAATCAATAGTCACTTAGGTGATTCTGAAGTCAATAGAAAACTCCCTTGGCTTTATGGTCAGCAGCATGAAAGGCCAGCACTGCGCACTTGGGAATACCGCATACTAACGTCTTAAGGTTCTGCTTAAATGTTTTCATCTGCTTTTTAAAATGGCTGTCTTAGGAGATGCTCTTAATAAGGAAGGCTGGTCTGGTGGCAATCAGCATTTAATTCCCTGCTTTACTACTGACTGTCTGTGTGCTCTTGGGTAAGTCGCTTAGGGCTAGATCCTGTTTTACTTTATGCACCCAAATGGCACTTACGCACAGTTTGTGATCTTATTCCAAGTGCAATGGAAATGTGCAAGTACCTACATGGCTACTGAGCATCCTCAGTAGGTTGCTGTCTGGCTGGGCAAAACCACAGGGCACCAGGTAGGTTGGCATTTAAGGCACTCACCCTGGAAGTAGGAGATCTAGGTTCTGAACGCATTCATTAAGCGGGGTTTGAAGTCACAACTCTTGCTTCCCATCACAAGCCTCTATTAGGCTCCAGGTTACACAATTCTAAGTGCCTTCTCAAGCCTTCCCCTTGAAGCTGGGCCCCCTGGGCAGCCAAGAGAAGGGGCACTTACCTAGCTGCATAAGTGCCATTTGGGTGTGCAAAGAGAAATAGGATCTAGCCCTTAAACACTCTGAGCCTCAGCTCCTCAGTTCCCCATCTGTAGCACTGCCCTATCGCCCAAGGGCATTTGTGGTTAAATCCATTAAGGACTGTGTGTAGTTCCTTAGATACTATGGTAATAAATGCCTTATTAGGATAGTTATCATTTAAAGCTGGGAGCTTCAAGGAACTCTAAAGGGAGCTAGGTGTGCAATTCCTGTTGAATTTCAATGGTAACTTGGCACCTACCTCTAGAAAATCCCAACCTTATACCGTAAACTTACACAGATCCACCTCTAACTTTGATATATTGCCACCCTCTAACTCCTAAGTGAGTTACTGTGCCTTAAAGTGCAACATAAAAGTTCTTGAAACATTAATAAGATGATTTCAAATGACAAAAATAAGCGGGTTTGGAATATGATGTCAGAGATCATCATGTACTATTATATGTTATGGGCTGGGTTTAAATATTATTAAATATTATTATGTTTGAGCTCCTAAAATGTGCAAGGTGCTTTCTATTTATGCAATACAACAGAACACCTTCCTGAACAGCCTGTGCTGCAAGGCCCTAATACTTGCAATGATTCAGGTAACTTTACACCTGTGAGCAATCCCTTGGACATCAGTGGGACCACTTATACAAGTTAACTGACTCACATGTGCAGGCTGTTTATGACATCAGGTCTCAAATGGGCAACAAACAGATACAAGAGAAGAGAAGCAACATTAATTTTTTTTTTGCTAAATTGTTTGCCTCAGATGCTCAAAGGTATTTAAGCACCAATGCTTCTTATATGGTTATGGGAGAGAATACCTTTGAGGATCTGCACCTCTCCATAGTGAACACACCCTAAAGATTACCTTGATGAACTCACCTTACAATGTTATAGGCTTCAGTGAGTGCTGTGCAAGATGACCTGTCTTCAGGATGTAAAATTTGGCATACAAATAACAGGGGAAAATTGACTTTTGTGTTGTGCTTGGAGAGAGAGTGGGCTTTTCAAAAACACCAGTGTGATTTAGGAGCTCAAGTCCTAGTGACTTTCTGAGGATTTGTGTTTCTAAATCACTTGAGTGCTTTTGTAAATCTCATCCTGTTTGATATGGGATACCTTTTCAAATCACCATATTATTATTTTCAATTGACATAGATACTATCATTCTGGTTGACAGGACTCATGCTAATATTTCCAGCTCAACATTTCTCTCTGGTTGACCAATATGTTTCAAATTAATGATCCCTCCTCCTCCCTAACAGGAGTTAGTATCATCCAACTTCCTCTGAATCAATTCTTTGCAATTTGGAGAGAAGAAATCAGCTCCACCAAGTTGTTTGGATTCCAAAGAGTTTCCCAAGTACCTGACACAATTTAGCAATTAGAGGGTTAAGTTTCTTCCCGGCCTTGCTGCATTAACTGGAAAGGAATGAAGTGTCAAGCATGTTCTCACCACAGCAGGCTGTTGGAAAGCAACTCCCCTCTCCACGCACACACACCTCCCACTGCTGCGACCAAATTATTTTCTATCCTCCAGAGACCCAGTATGCCAGACAAAATCTGCAGCATGACTCTGATTCATTGCAAAAGGATGCAGATGTAATATTCCCTTTTTCACGGGGTTTCCTGCACGCTAATTCACACTGCATCTCCAGCATTTTGAAGAGTTTTACAGCACTGATTCTTTTAAGGCTCTGACACCCCCTATTCCTGCCCCATGCCCTCCCCCCTCCCAATAAAGATGTTAACCTCACATCTCAAACCTGCAAATAAGCAGCCATCCCCTATGTGCTAATTAGCTGACTGTTTGGGAGTAAATAGGTATGATTGGTGGTAATTTCCTGGCTGAAGGGGTAATTATTTGTTTCAAACAGTCTGCAAAATAACCCCTGTAAGGTGAAATAGGAAACTAAATTCAAAAGAGGTTTCCTATTCCCACTAAGCAGGACTGAAAACTGGTTTGAAATTCCTTTTTTTATTTATAGTGCATGGTATCCATGGAAACCTACAGAGGAGGTCATGGTAGCTAGGCCTCCGTTTCACCCTGCTCAGGGGATTACGGTTTCACAGTGGTACGCAGCCGTGTAAGAAAGTGGATTCACAATTCCTCGCAAACAGCCCCCTCCCCAGCTCCACCCCTCACCCCTGAACCTTTCTGGAGGGCTGAGAGATTTTTTTTTTTTTTTTTTTTTTTTTTTTTTTTTTTTTTTTGTGCTCATAAATCTGCTTTGAGATCTTAAAGTGATGGGAATTCCGCCCCCGGTATCCCTTAGAAAAGGGAACTGCTATAACCGCATGGTCTTCCAACTTTATCCTGCTAGTGATTTGCTAGTTATATGGTTTCACTTCTTTTACTACCTTCATCATTGTCTTTAGTTTTGATCATTGGTTTTGGATCAATTCCCGTTACTATAATACAGTGTGTTCCACCTTGCCAGTTTTCAAATCAGCAAGCAAGTCTGGCTCTCTAAGGCAGAGGAAATCCACAGCAGAAAAAAATCAGGTGAATTTTTAAGTTAATTCACTGAACTGGGGAAAACCCAAGTGTGACTTATACCACAAATAAGTTCTTTGGCTGTTTACACACAATGATTTGCACACAGGATTTATTACTTCTTCTTTACAAATCCCAGTTATTCATAAAGAAACCAGATCTTTATCAGTAAGCCCAAAGGAGTAAATCATGAAAATAGGTACATCCTCAAGGAGCAATCAACACTGCTATACTTCAGGGGCTTTGGTCCCAATCCTGTAAGAGCTCAGTGCCTTTATTTCTGACTAATTTAAATGGGCAACTTAAACTGCTCAATAGCTTTCAGAAGTTGCTCAGGACCTTGCAGGGATGAACCTTTTTCAGCTATGAACAGAAGGTGCTCAGGATTGGAATTTGACTGCATGCTGCTTAGTGGCATAGAATGATCATTAGTTTTTATTTTGTATATAAAAGCCAGTTACAGTCCATATAGTGACTGATACTCTCTATAAATGGTCAGAACCATACACTAAATGCTCTAGCATGGTAGTTTCTTACCCAATAGCCTTGCAAAGTAACTGGCACAGGATGATAGAAGATGGTTAGATGCCTGGGGACCAGAGGCCAGATTATATAATGAGGTCAGAGTTTGATGGTCATGTGCTCAGCACCTCCAATGAGAGCCAAAATTGCCAAAGAATTCAATACCTAGCATGCACCTATCTTGGTTAGATCTTAGAAATCTTGCCTCTAGAACCCAGAGAGATGGGCTCTGCTGAGTCTGTCTATTTAAAGTGCCCTGGGACAAGTCACCTCCCTTGCCTCTGGGAGTTTCTGCTTTGTTTTTATACAATCATAAGATCATTACAATGTATAGGATCATAGAAAATTAGTGCTGGAAGGGGCCTCAGGGCTAGGGACAGACATTACACATAAACCAGTTTAAGTGATCAGAAACTGGTTTAAAGCTGTAACAGAACATAAGTTCAATGCATATAAACCAGTTTCAAAATGGCCGAAACTAGTTTAAGATAAACCTGGTTGAATGTAGTATCAGACTTAACTGATTTGGCACAAACCGGTTTATGCAATGTCTGTCCCAGACCCCTTCCTTGATTAAATTAATCCAGTGTCCCCCAGCATCCCTGATGCTTTGCAGCTGGACTGGGCTAGACTGTGTTCTCTGCTCCAAAGAACAGGCTGGCCCCACCTCTCTCCTCCTTAGCCAGAGCTCCAGGGGAGATTGAAGGCATAACAGGGTCTGCCTGGCTTCCCTCGCTGTTGAAACAGGAATCACCACCTCCCACCCTCCCTTCTCCAACAGCACAGACCCCAGCCCCATGGACCCTAGGCAAGTGGTATGCTAGCTAAAGCTGAGAGGTGTCTGTGTCTCCAATTTCACTAGGAAAGACAGACACAACAGTGTCCGCTTAGGGCTTTTTGGAACTAATCAACAGGGCAGCTGGTAATGTCTCCCTATTTCTTCCTTGGAAAAAGCTGTTTAAGAAGAGCTTGAACTAATGAGAGAGGCTGTTTGTTTTACTGATGGGCCAGTAACACAGTAGTTTGCTGATGGGCTGGTAACGCTGTGGTTTTATCAGCCCCCCTGCTGGTTTGCGCCCTGTCAGGTTAGCAGACAGGGAGAAAGAGATTGAAAAGTTCATTATCATCAACAGATGCATGCACTACACATCCCCCTTTTGCGTTAGAGTGCTAGTTGGAGGCTGGCAACAGTCCTGCCCCTTGAACAGTAAGCAGGCAAAAGCATGGGACTGTGCAAACATGGTGGGGGTTTACACCTCTCCCCAATCAGAGTGTCCTGCTGGGGCTTGACCATGCCCCACCTCAGCTCAGCAATGTCCAAAGAAAGGAAGGGGTGCTCTAGCACCCCACCCCCTGGGCTTCCAGCCTGAGCCACTGCATTTCTGGAATGAAAAGGGAATGTCTGTTCACCTCCAAATCAGTTCAAGCTTTGCAGGTTAGACTAACCTACAAAGATTGAATCAATTCAAGCTTAGGCTTTTCAGTGATGTGCCATGGGTCTCCGGTGCCCGGGGACCAATGCTTGCCCGCCCCAGGCTGGCACCCAGGGTCCATGGCCCCCTCCCGCCCTCCTCCCCACATCGTTCCACCATTGAGGCTTTTTGAATGTCTGTTTCTAGTCCAGGAGGTCATCTAGTCTAACCCCTGCTCAAAGCAGAATCATCCCCAACTAGATCATTCCAGCCAGGGCTTTGTTGAACCAGGCCTTAAAAACCTCCAAAGATGGAGATTCCACAACCTCTCTAGAAAACAACTTAAGGGACTGTGGCATTGATGCCTACACAGTTGGATGGGTAAAAAATTGGCTGATGGAGCGCACCCAGAGAATAGTGGTGGACGGGTTGTACTCAACCTGGCGAGATGTGAGCAGTGGGGTACGCCAGGGCTCGGTCCTCAGGCCCACACTGTTTAAAATCTTTATCAGCGACTTGGACGAGGGGGTAGAAAGCACGCTGTCCAAGTTTGCTGATGACACTAAGATGTGGGGCGAGGTGGGCACACTTGAAGGGAGAGAGAGGCTGCAACTAGATTTAGACAGACTACAAAAGTGGGCAGATGAGAATAGGATGGGGTTCAACGTAGATAAATGCAGGGTGCTGCACCTTGGGAGAAGGAATCCACAGCATACATACAGGCTGGGAGTTCC
>NW_005841844.1:1447663-1457262 GCF_000455745.1 Alligator sinensis
CCCCAGCATTCATCCCTGCCTGTGGCAGGGGGTCAGGCTAGATGATCTGTTCAGGTCCCTCCTGACCCTAGCTACTATGAAACTATGAAACCTGTTCCAGTGCCTCACCACCCTCTTAATGAGGAAGTTTTTCCTAATATTCAACCTGCAACTTGAGACCATTGCTCTTTGTTCTGTCATCTGCCACCACTGAAAACAGTTTAGCTCCATCCTCTTTGGAACCATGCTTCAGATAGTTAAAGGCTGCTATTAAATCGCACCTCAGTCTTCTCTTCTGCAAACTGAATAAGCCCAGTTCCCTCAGCATTTCCTCATAAGTCATGTGCCCTTGCCCCTAACATTTCCCATTGTCCTCCACTGGACTCTCTCTCCTACTTGTCCATATCCTTTCTGTAGTGGGTGGCCCAAAACTGGACACACTACTTCAGATGTGGCCTCACTGATGCCGGGGGGAAATAATCACTTCCCTTGATCTTCTGGCAATGCTCTTACTTATGCAGCCTGGTATGTTGTTAGCCTTCTTGGCAACAAGGGCACACTGCTGACTCATATCCAGCTTATTGTAACCCCCAGGTCCTTTTCTGCAGAGCTGCTGGCTAGCCAGGTGGTCCAAAGCCTGTAGTGGTGCATAGGATTCTTCTGTCTTAAGTACAGGATTTTGCACTTGTCTTTGTTGAACCTCGTGAGATTTCTTTTGAGCTAATCCTCCAATTTGTCTAGGCCATTCTGAATCCTAGCCCTAGCCTCCAACTCATCTAGTACTCCCCACACCAGCTTGGTGTCATCTGAAAAGTTGTTGAGGGTATACTCCATCCCATCTTCCAGACGGTCAATGAAGATATTGAACAAAGCCAGCTCCAGGACCAACAAAGCCAGCTGGGGCACTCCACTTGATACCAGCTGCTACTAGACATCAAGCCATTGATCATTACCCATTGATCCCAATGATCTAGCCAGCTTTCTGTTCACCTTATCATCCATTCATCCAACTCATACTTCCTTAACTTGCTTGCAAGAATGCTGTGGGACACCGTATCAAGAGACCATGTGTAATTGGACTGTGGAACTCATTGCCACAGGAAGTCATTAAGGCCAAGAGCTTAGTGTAATACCAATAGACATCTATTAAAATTCAGCTATCATTTCTACATGGATGATTCATAAATCCACTTCCTTACTCAAGACCTGCCTCTTTCTGTCCAAACTCCTCCTGTCCAAATTAAAGTATTAGCATATCTCTCTGATATCTCCTCATGGACATATCATGAGGAGAGAGCTGTCAGCTTAAGCTCAGATTAAACTAGCTGTCATCTTAAATTCAACATAGCTAAAACAGCAGCTCTAAATATGGAGATTTTGTTTTGTGGGAATTTTGAGATTTCAATATTTGTTTTTGTTCCAATTTGGAGCCAAAGAAAGAACTTTAAAAAATTCCCAAGATATGCAGTTAAAAAAAAAATCAGCTTTTAAAAAATCTTTGTATTTGAATCTCAAAATAACCTCCCCCTCAAAAAATAAAATGACATATAAAGCAAAATATCAAAATTCCAAACAAAATTTAGCAATGCTCCAAAACAACATTTTACAGTTTTAGAAATTTTTGCCTTGAAAGATTTGTCCATGGGAATTTTTATCAAAGCTGATATATTTTCATGAAGGAATTTGTTTTTTGTCAAAACAACCTTTTCCTACAGGAAATCTATTTGACAATGATTTCCAAGTTGTTCTACTCATATTATAACCTCCCCCCTGCAGGTCTTCCTCATTACTGCTCTCTCAGTCACTTTGGAAAAGAGTACTACTTTGCCTATCTGTGATCCCCACAACCTGGGTGTTGTCTTTGACTCTGACCTCTTCCAAGATCCTCAAATCCAGGTTACATCTAAGTCTCGCAGGTTCTTTCTGCAAGCTTCTCTAAGATACAGCCTTTCCTAACTATCGTAGCCAAAAGTCTTGTCCAGGCAGCCAAAATCTCTTATTTCAATTAAATGTAATATGCTGTTCTCTGGCTTGGACAATGTATTGTTGTTTCTCTAATATCTATGCAGAATGGTGCTGCAAAGATCATTATTGCTTTAACAGTGTTTGGCTTCTTGCACTTTTCCTTTATTCTATCAGGATAAACCATTTGTTTTCATTTTCAAAGCCATTTAGAGCTGGAGTGGGCAATTATTTCAGGTGGAGGGCTGCTTAACGAGTTTTGGTGAACTGTTGAGGGCTTCATGGGTAGCCCCGCTCTTGACAGGTGCCCAGCCTCCTTGTCAGCATCTTGGGACCAGAAGTCCCACCCCTAACCCCTGACCTTTGCCACTGGAGGTCCCTCCCTTTCCCCCTCGGAAATACTTCTGGGGGGGATTGCCATCTTAGAACCAGAAAAAAACCAAATCATACACTAAAAGTCAAACACCTACTATAACATATTTTAATTTTATTACGAAAAATATTTTGTCATGATTTGTGTTTGAGTACTGTATATAGAGGAGATTGCATAATAACTCAAAAATAAATTCTTAGTCTTGTATATTGTGAGGAAGGTGTATGGTGTGGGGGTGTATGGTGGGAGTATATGTTCGTGTGTGTGTGTGTGTGTGTGTGTGTGTATGGTGGGGTGGGGTGGGGAGGTGTGGTGGGGTGTGTGTGTGTATGGTGGGGTGTGGAGAGGTGTATATCAGGGGTGTGGGGGTTGTGAGGGGATGTAGCAGTGGGGGGGCATAGGGTATGTTGGTAGTTGTGTATATGTGGGGGCTTGTGGGAGCAGGGTGTGGGTGTGTGGGGTTTGTGGAGTATGAGGGAAGGTGGGGGAGTGTGGAGACCCCTACACTCCCTGCAAGGTACAGCAGCAGCAGTCAGGGCGCTCAAGGCACAGGTGCCCAGAGAGATGTCGCACCAGCCAGCGCTGCATAACACAGCAAGGAGCACAGCCTCCACCGGGCTGTCTGTATTGCCGGTGCTCCCTCCCACTCATGCACAACCCTTGAACTTGCCAGGCACTGGAGGGAAGCCCCAGGCACTGGAGCCAGCTGCCTTCCCCGCCACCTAGAGGAAGGTGCCTGTGGCTTCCCTCCCCTGTAGCACAGCCCTGGCAGGAAAAGCAGCCAGCTCCAGTGCCTCCCTGCCTAGTGAGTGCAGGGGTTGCACGTGAGTGGTAGAGAGTGCCGGCAATGCAGACAGCCTGGTGGAAGCTGCACCCCTCACTGCGATGTGGGCACAACAGGGTATGTTGGGGGGCGGGTGTACACTTGGGCGCCTCACTCCCACTCTCGTGAGCAGAAGGCCTGAGCAGGGTGTAGTTTGTTAAGGGATGCTGCAAGTTGGATGAAAGTGCTTGGTGGGCTGGATCCGGCCCATGGGCCGTATTTTGCCCACCCCTGAGTTAGAGCCTAACTTCACCTGGTCTGTCAGAGACTCCCATCTCTGACTGATCCTGGATGTCAGCTTCCATCTCCCATTTTATATTTCCAAACAAGTACCTTCAAGTTTTTTCCATTGCTGTTTCTGATGCTTGAGAGGACCTTCTTACAAATATCCTCAAAGCCACCTCATTATATTCCTTCAAATCCTTGCTTGAAACTCTCCTCAATACCCTCCCTGCTTTAAAGTCTTCTTTATTGTGATGTCAATAAAAAAATCTGTCAACAGTTAGCCTGCTGGGGGGCTGAAATGACTACCAACCATAGACCAAAATAAGCTCTTTGGATGCATCTACATGTCACCCTTCAGTGCTGTAGAAACACTCTATGTCACTGTACAGAGCACTACAGAGATGTGGCGATCACGTAGGTCTACATGTGATTGCCAGCTACGTCGCCATAGTAGTGCACTCTATCAGTATAGTGTGCTGCTATGGCGACATAGCAGTGAAATCTAAGTGTGCACCACACACACAGCTCAGTAACTGCCCATACTGCACCATGCTTTAGTACTTCCAAAAGGAACTAAAACACGGCACTGTAGCAACGTCCCTGTACAGCGACATGTAGACACACCCTTTGTGGCCTATCCCACTACCTGTCTGTTGTGTCTACGTGTTGTATTTTGCCATATATTTAGATTGTAAACTCTCTGGGGCAGGAGCCATTCTTTCTGTTCTGTCTTCATAGAGCACCTGGCAGAGTTAGAACTGGTCTGTGTGTAGGGATCCTAGATGTGGATTTAATGCAAATAATAATAGTTAATATATTAAACCATATAATCCAGGGCTTGAGCCAACCTCTAATTATTAGAATCATGATAAGAGCTGATACAGGAGATTATACCCCATCAGCCTTCTGCAGGATTCTTGCATCTCCTTCTGATGTATCTGGAGTTGGCTATTGCTGGAGGTGGGATGAGCCATGTGTCTGATCCATCCCAGCAAATCCCTATGTTCCTGTAAAATGGAGGTAACAACACATCCATACAAGATGGGGAGGGAGGGGGGATATACAGGGTTTACTGAAGCTTGTTAATGAATGCCTGCAAGTTCCTCTGAGACATTTGGTTTGAAGGAACTAGGCAAGTGAAATGTGTTGGATCCATTTTAGGTAGGAACATAGGACCAGAAGGTGCTTCTCAGGCCCTCAGGTCCAATCCCCTCCATCACAAGCAACTGCTTGTCCAAACAGTCCTGAAAACTACATATTCTAGTCCCTCACATACCAAACCTGCCAGTCACATTATCCAAACTAAACCAAAACCACTCTACAGTGTGCCACAGGTCAAAGCAGGATAGGTGGGGGTGCCACCAATGCCCTGCCAGTGTAATAGCAGAGAAGTTATTTGTTTTCTGCCGATAAACATATCCAGAAAATTGTTATCTGCAGGCTTTTTCTGCTTGGTACATTTTAGGAAAACAAAGACCCTCGTACTCAACTCAGGCCAATTGAAAGATTTGTTGCGCATAATTTACCTCATCCATTTAGTCTCAAATATCTCTTATCCATTAATTTATCAGGGAATAGATGTGATTTGCATGGTTTTGGTTCATGGGCTTGATTATCTGCTGTTGTACAAGTCCTTTGTGTGCTCACACTTTAACCTATGGATTGTTCACAAACTGGCTGTGTAAACATTTGCTTGAGCTGGGCAGGAAGTAGTAAGCTCTGCTTCTGGAGGATTTCAAGACTTTAAGATCTGTTTTCATTCCCATTTGGGGACAAAAAAATCCAAATGCCCTCTGCAGCAAAGCTCTGAATCAAATTGTTTAGAAAAATGGGGTATTTCATTTTAAGGTCTGAAACAAATTCTGTGTGCTGGGTGAATGGGAGCAGGAGTCTGAAAGCCCTGAGCACCACAACCGGTGTGTCATGGCCCAAGAGATGTCAACCAGGGCTTTCAAGACTTTGGATTCCCTCCACCCAGCAAGGCAGACTGTATCAAGTCATGGGACCCTGAAGGCCATGGGATCTCTGACCCCAAAGCAGCCTGCAAGGCAGAATGCCCTGGAGCTGTGGGTATTAGGAACTCTGAGGTCCTGACTCAGGGGCAACCCACTAGATGGGTTGCCCCATAGCCACGGACCCTGAACATCAATAGTAAACTACTCCAGCCTTTGAGTACTGTGTCCCTGATCCCAAGGGAGACCTGTTAGTGAAAAGTGCTACTCCAAAGAACATCACTGTTGGAGTCCTTCACAGCAGCCACTCTGATTCAGTGACAGCTCAGAAGACAGACAACTGGAATATGCAATCTCTTATTTATCTCGGTTAATGGTGTTATTTTTCCTATTTATTTTGGTTTGCATTTTTATTATATGGGAGACACCTCAACCTTATATAGACTTTATATTTAAAGGATGAATATGAAACTGGGGCTTGCACATGTATAGGGTTGCACAATTACCAAAGGCATATATGCAAGAAAAAGGATCCAAATTCAAACTGACTTAAATATTTTCTCATAAAATTACTGAATTATATTTTGTGTTCTCTGAGAAACTTAAAATAGTCATCTGTGACTTGTGATACATGAGAGTTCTCAAATTTGTGTTTCTCAAAAGTCTTTTGCTAAAATCTGCATCACTGCTCCTCTCCTGAGGAGAGCAAAGGGTTAACTTTCACATAATGTCTAGGAAGGAAGCTTCAGAATTTGCTTTAAGGTTGTGGTTTAGACATTAGATAATAATATGGTTTCATTATTAAAATATTTAACTGGCTCCAAGATATAGATCTGATTGACTCTGGTAAAATTCTGTAATTGGGATTTATGATATAGATAGCCACTTTGTTAGACACTTCCTTTGAATTTATAAGGATTGGTTATTCTGAGCCCTAATTTGATTTAACTCAATAGTTCTCAAATGTTTTGGACCTATGGACAGCTACCAATCCTGAACATTTCTAGAGATCATCATGAACCATTATCATTGAGCTTTCAGTAGAAAAAGGGGGAAGCAGTGTGATCACTGGACCATTCACCGTTCATCTGTGGACAACAAAATGTCCCCAGACTAAAGTTTGGTGATCTACTGATGTAACTGATTTGATGTTTTAATTCCACAAAATCAAAACTAATATGCTGACTCGGTGTACATTTAATAATTGTATTACTTTAGCCTTAGTTTGGGCTCATAGTATTAAGAATAGCTTAGCTTTGGGTTTATTATCTTGATTTTATATTTATTTGTCTATCTAGATATTTGAGTAAAATTCATAAATCAGTGCTGAATCTTATTTTTCTTAATTGGTAACGTGGATACTAGTGTGGCGGATTTACTGATTCAGCCCTGCACATCCTGGGTTCAAAAAATCTTCATTTTGGTTGGTGGAACCTGTCCACCAATCAGATAAGGGCTGGGCAGAGCTGACCCCGCCCTGCCGGGAGGAGAGGAACAAGGAACCTCCTGGACTTGATTGAAGCCTGCATTTTGCAGGTCCGACAAGACTTTGGGGGCAGAGCCTCTGAAGAGAAAAAAAGGAGCTGTGTGCCCAGCACACAGCAGACGCATCGGGGAGACAACAAAGGATGAAGGGGCTAAGAAGAGCTGGGGAAGAGCTGCCCAGCAGGCGAAGCTGCACCCAGAAAAGCCCTGAAGACCCGCCCCCCCCGAACCAGTGCCTCAGCCCCATCAGTGCATGGGGCTCAGACCTTGAGGCTGCTCTTGGCACTCCAGGTCTTCAAGCCTGGCAGGTGGCCAGGGAGCGGTGCATGGATTGGTGCATAGAGTCCAGATCCTGGAAGCCACTCAAGGTGGCTCAGGTCTGAAACCCCAGCAGGTGGTTAGGAGTACAGTGCAGAGATTGTTGCATGGCGGTCAAGGCTGCTCGGGTCCCCAACCCCTGGCACGTGGCCAGGCTGCTGATGCAGCAGCATCCACCAGCAGGTCCAGCAGCTGATCAAGCCCCATTGTTGCATGAGGTGGCTTGGGCCTCCAACCCCTGCCATAAGGAGCAAGCCAAATGGTGCACAGGTCAGTGCATAGGGCTGTGACCAGGCCTCAGGATGGGAGAGAGCTGGGGCAGTGGCCAGCCACCGTGCCAGGAGTGGTGCCCGTCCCACAGACCCGGAGCAACCCTGCATCACCGGAGGTCATGAGTGTTCGGAACAAGGGTATCCCACAGGAGAGGGAACCCTCGGGAGGGAGCCAGCAGAGGCCCCTGTGAGGTTGGGGGTCCCGTCCCAGCCCATGAAGGCTTGGAGGGCCTGGAGCATCATCTCCTTTTCCCCTGGCAGAGCTGCGGCCAGCCTTCCCTCATTGAATGGGGAGACCCTAGCATAGTAGTGCCCTCAACACCCAGAAGGGTGAGCAAGCACCTTATATTTTGTCATTTGCGCCTTATATTTCGTCATTTGAGGTTTCACTGTTATACGAGTACAAGTGTATTCTAATCTTTGATTTCCACTGCATACATGACAATGTTCTTTCATGGACTGTAAATAGTTCATTGCTTTTATCCCTGTTGATGTGGTATTTACCTGTGTTTACCTATACTTACCTGTTCCAGATCCATTTCTTACCTGTGTGGGTTGAAGCTCTATAGGAGGTATAAGTCAAATATATAATATAGTCCTGTACCATTGAATAAGTGATATTGTTTTGTTATGTAGATATATATATGTGTGTGTATATAATTTTATTTTTTTAATTAATAAACCTGTATATAGTTAAGCAGTTGAGTCCTGGCCTGACTCTATAGGGAACTGAGGGGAAACTGTGTGTGGTTGACAGTTCTCTCCCACAGCATCTCTGCCTGCTGACAATCCCCTTCAGTTTGGAGAGGGGGTACATACCCTGTGTACACCTGGGCTACACTAGACAGTAAACTGAAAGGCCTGACAGGGTGCCCTCAAATTAGCCTTTAGGTCTCACATTGCACTGTTCCATTTTTATACCACGAGAGAAGTGAAGGTTTTGGGAGCTGATGGCTGCTGCTCTGTGACAGCAGAGGCTGAGCCTTGCTCCTTTCCTTGGAAACATTGTGCCAGACTTTTGCTGACCAGTGAAGGGTTGTAAAACCAGCAGGGTGCATGTATCCATGGATCAGGGGTCATACCATTGATTACATGCCCATTTGCACACACCAGCCTGGCCTTAGCAGCAGGATCAGCATGAATTCAAGAACTGACATGCTGCCAGCAAAGGCTTGGATGAAGTTCACGCTTACACAGAAGAGTGTCAGTTTTCCCCCAGGTGTAAACAAAGTAGTGTGATAACCATGTCCTGCATGTATCCTGCTCTGCTCCTTGCCTTTATCTATAATGGGAATCCTTCTGAGAGGATCCCAAAATGACCTCAGCCACCAAGTTTCCATCCAGCTTCACAGCACACCCCACACCAGGTTCTCTAAGGCTAGGGACAGACATTCAAAAAGCCTGAGCTGAATTGATTCAATCTTTGCAGATTAGTCTAATCTGGCTAGCTGAACTGGGTTGAAACTGGACAGACATTCTATCTGGACAGAAGAAATTCAGGCACATGCCTGCAGTGGCTCAAGCTAGAAGCCAGGGGGTGCTAGAGCAGCCCTCCCTTCCTTTCTGCAGGGAGCTGAGCTGAGCAGGGCGTGGCCATGTCCCAGCAGGAGTCTCTCATTAGGGAGGTCTGCCTATACAGTTCAGGCTTTTTTCCCCGCTGGCTGCTCAAGGGGAGGGAGTGTTCATAGAATCATAGAAGTCGGGTTGGAAGGGACCTTGTAGATCTTCAAGTCTGACCCCCTGCCTGGGCAGGAGGAAAACTGGGCTCAAGTGACCCCAGCCAGGTAGGCATCAAGCCTCTTCTTAAAGACCCCCAGGGTAGGAGCCAGCACCACTTCCCTTGGAAGTTGGTTCCAGATCCTAGCCGCCCTAACTGTGAAGTAGTTCTTACAGATGTCTAATCTAAACCTACTCTCCAACAACTTGTGGCCGTTATTCCTTGTTATCCCGGGAGGCACTAGGGGAAACAAGGTCTCCCCCAAACCCTTATGGTCCCCCCTACTGAGTTTATAGATGGTGACCAGGTCCCCCCTCAGCCTTCTCTTGTGAAGGCTGAACAGGTTCAGGTTCCATAGCCTCTCATTGTAGGGTCTGCCCTGCTGTCCCCGGATCATGCGGGTGGCCCTCCTCTGGACCCTCTCAATGTTGTCCACATCCCTCTTGAAGTGGGGTGCCCAGAACTGGACACAGTACTCCAGCTGTGGCCTGAC
>NW_005841844.1:1458403-1460913 GCF_000455745.1 Alligator sinensis
TGAGTTTTCCTAACAGCCCCCCTACAGGCCCAAGTGGTGGAGGTATACTCCTCTTTGGAGATAGCCCCCACCTTCCACCGGGTGTACGCCACCTTTTTGACAACCAGGCATTCCCGGACGTCCTTGGTGAGCCAGGGGGGCTTTTGGGCACTCTTGCCCCCCTTGCTTCTTGTTGGGATCATCACCCCTTGTGCCCTGAGTATCGTCTCCTTAAGGAACGACCACTCATCTTGGGCACTGAGTTCCCCTGCCCTCGAGAACCCCAGTGCCTTTCCCAGTAATCTCCTTAACTTGTTGAAGCTGGCCCTCTTGAAGTCTAGGGCTACCACCTTGCTGCAGGCCCTTGTCACCCTGCGCTGGATGATGAATTCCAGCAAGCAATGATCACTATCACCCAGGTGGTCAAGGACCTGGACCTCCTTTACCAGATCATCGCCTGTGGCCAAGACCAGGTCCAACAGGGCATTTCCTCTGATGGGATTATGCACCTCCTGGGTTAAGTGGAGGGCCTGTATCTCGGCCAGGAGCCTCCTGGAATGGTCCGACCTGGCTGACTGCTCCTCCCAGCAGATGTCCGGGTAATTTAGATCACCCATGACAACTACATCCCTTGCCTTAAGTGCCTCTGCAAGCTGGCCCGAAAATTCCTAGTCCAGCTTCTCCCCTTGGTTGGGGGGTCTGTAGTAGACCCCCACCATTAAATCCCTCTCCCCCCAACCCCCTTGCATCTTGACCCAGAGCACTTCAGCTTGCCCCTCCTCTGACCCCATTTTGCTGGCAGACGATGTGTATTGCTCTTTGACGTGTTGCCCGCCTCCAGCCCCAAGCTAACACTCTGAGGCAAGGTGGGGGTGCAGTGCATGCATATGTTGATGATGTGGAGCTTTTCAATCTCCCTCCCTGCTTGGTCATACTGTCTGCAGCAAACTGACAGGCGAGCTGTGGTGGGGGGTGGGGTGGGGGGCGGGCAGCTGATAACAGTCTTTATCACCCGATTAGCAAAACAATAGCCTCTCTCCACATTACTTCAAACTTCTTAAACAGCTTACCAGTTGACCTGTTGATTAGCTCCAAAAGCCCTAAGCAGTTACTGTTCTGTCTGCCTATCCCAGTGAAACTGGAGAGAGACACACAGAAACCTCTCTGCATTAGCTAGCATACCACATGCTGTGTGCAAAGAGGAGGAAGGGATCTCTGCTTAAGCTGCAAGTGGTGAGAGAGGGGGTCTTCAGGAAGCCAGCAGACCCTGCTGTGCCTGCAAGTCTGTGCCAAGGTCCAGCCAGGGAGAGGAGGGGAGGGGCCAGCCCTGCTGTGGAGCACAGAGCCCCGCCCAGCCCAGAGAGCATGCCGGGATGCTGGGGGGCTCTGATTTAACTTAAACCAGCAAGGGGTCTGGGACAGACATTGCATAAACTAGTTTGAGGCAAATCAATTAAGTCTGATATTACATTCAGCAAGGTTTATCTCAAACCTGTTTCAGCCATTTTCAAACCGGTTTATATGCACTGAACATCTCTTCTGTTACAGGTTTAAACCATTCTTTGATCATTTAAACTGGTTTATGTGTAATATCTGTCCCTAGCCTAAGCATGTGTCTACATGTGCTATTAATGCTATTAAGGCTTACTGCACAGTAAGCCTTCCCTGGGAGGCTTGGGGAAGTTGGGAGTTGTTGGGAGTAAATCTGGCCAGCCCAGCTGGGGGCTAGCTGAGAGCTGTCCCAGAAGCAGGACAGCTCCCAGCCAGCCCCAGGCTGCTTGCCGAAATCCCTGCCCAGCTGGGGGGCTACCTGCGAGCTGCCTCAGAAATGGGACAGCTCCTGGCCAGCCCCTGGCTGAGTGGAGAAGCAGAGAGCTCCCCAGACCCAGTCCTGCTCTGCTACTGGCTCCTGAAAGGCACCAAGTTGGTGGGGCAGAGAGCTACCCCCTGCAACACTGCTTGACTCCTGGGAGGAGCCAGAAGCTAATCAGCACCAGGACCAGAGGAGTTCCCTGTCCACTGTGCGTGCCCCCCTGGTGTTGGGGCTCACCAGGAGCAAATTTGCTCCCAGTCAGCATCTACACATGTGCTAGTTTACTACCTGTATTTACAGGTAGTAGCTACTGCGCAGTAGACTAATTTACAGTAGACAGTGATGCTTTATTATGTGCTAAATTAATCTATTGATCAGTAAAGCATCTCGTGTAGACACACCCTAAGAGCCAAGAGAGGTAGTTAGCTGTTTTTATCTGAAGTCAGACAGAAGGTGGGGTAGATATGCATCTTACAGACTAACTACATAAGATATATAGAGCACAAGCTTTGGTGAACTGCAGTTCACTTCACCAGATGCTATGAAAGAGCATCAGAGTCTCCAATCAAGGATTATCTTCCCTGCCCATTGGTGAACGAGGAAATGGGGACATGCTACTTGGCCCTACTAAGTATAATGCCATTGGGCTAGAACTGCCATCTGTGGCCTGCCTCATAATACAGCTGGGTATCAAACTCTGAAAGCCATTTAGAAGAGC
>NW_005841844.1:1460944-1467302 GCF_000455745.1 Alligator sinensis
AGCATTGGTCCCAGGATGACTGAGCAATCCTTTTCTGCAGTACATACATAAAGCTACATGACTCAGCGCATTTAGAGGGCTACCGGGTTGAACAGCTCAGAAAGTATTTGCTTAATTTTTGCTGTTGTTGCTGGTTGATGCCAATTTATCAAAAGGTCAGCCTTTAGAGGAAACATTAGTTTTGATGAAATTGCCTCTGGTTAGCCAATATCCTGCTAGTAAGGGAAGTCAACTGGGATATGAAAGCATCAGGTTCAAATCACTCTTCTGCCTGTTTTAGAGAAAAGGTTGCAGTCAGTCTCCCTCCTGCCTGAGGTAAATAACCACATCACAGTCAGTGTCTCTCTGACCCAATGAATAGTTAATTAATTGCACAAAGTGGAGCTTCTCCCACAAGGAATAATGAGAGGGGGCTGCCTCTGTACCCAGTGGTTAGGGAACTTGCAAGGCCCAGGAAAGATCTAGATTCAAGTCCATGCCCTCAATCAGGCAGGCAAGGACTTGACTCTGGAGCTTTACCCCCTCTTTTAAAATTAAATTGAGAATGTACTCCACCAAAAACCAAAACTAAAAGTCATGGGACAGATGGGAAAGGACACATGCATCCATGCATTAAAATTAGAAATTCCTTATATTGCAACACAAGGAATAAAGCCTAAATGTGGCACTCCCAGACATCACCTGCAGCTGAACCTTGGGCAGCTAAGTTTGAAGAGAAAAGATACCATTGACCTGTCAGATGGGGTTCCCCCAGATTGTTCACTTGGATTAAGGCCTAAATACTTTGCTGTCTCTGACCCTAAGTGTACCGCCAGCTGTCACATATGAAATCTGGTACACTGGAAAACAGGGCTCCAGCCTGGGCTCCATGGTCATGCTGCCCTTCTCCCCCCTACCCTGCTTTCTCACCACTGCCGCTTCTCCCCGCCGGCTCCAGCACCACATGCAAGAGCAAATCCCACTCTACTGCTGCCCCACCCTGGGCCCCCACTAGCTGTCACTCACCTCTGAACGTGCTGCTGCCGCCATCGCTCCCTTATTATACAATTGCAGGGTTTGAAACATGCACATAGTGTACTCACAGTTTGTACAGGTGTATACAATTGGCACTGTGGCCCTTTAGTAAGGCTAGTACTGAACAAGAGCTGGAATTTCTTTGGAGCACGTGCAAAGGCCCAGATGGTTCCCTTGCAGTTTTGGGTGAAGATACAAGTGGCCAACACCTGGGTAACATTCCACATTTGAGTTGAATTTGCTATGAAATCTTGGTCCTTAGTTTAAAACCATCTGCCCTCAACAGTTCCCTGATCCATCTAGCTTTTCACTAGCTGGGTGGGAATAATCATGCCTACTAAATCCTTTGGAAAAGCAATTGTGTGATGATGAATGATCCAGTAGTCACGGAGCTAGCTTAGGCCTTAGGAAAACTGGCTTCAGTCCTTTTCTCTGTCACAGATGTTGAGAGAAGATCCAGTACCTAGACTCCTACTAGCCCCACGCAGACTTTTAGTATCAAGGCCCCCCTTCACCACTCTGCAGCATTTTTTTTTGTTACACAAGTCTTTATCACATCTGTGGTACTGATGTCTTTAAATAGTTTGTTCTCAATTAATAACACTGCCAGTCCTGTATATGTGCAATATTAAGACTTTATTTGCAATTGTAATTTTTGGATTTTTTTTCATTTTCGGGCCCACTTTCTATCCGGGCCTCAGGCGGCCGCCTGGTTCTCCTATGCCTATGTCAGGATCTGACAAGATCCAGAAGAACACTCGGGTGCCCAACGTGTATGTCAGACAATTTCAGTGCCTACATCCAAATAAGCAATCCAAATAAGCAATCCACAAACCAACCCCCTCTCCAACAGGCCCTTGGCACCTATGCTTTCTCTTGAAATCTCCCTTAGGTGACTAAAGTTCAAGTACCGCATGTGCCCATCTTGGCTGAGTTGCCATCTTGGCCCCCAAGCCAAGTCTATGGCATTCAGGCCCAGACTCAAAATGGGACATACACCTGCTAGTCACTTCTCAGTCTGAACTGACGTGCCTGTTCTCTAATTTGTGAATGAGCAAAAGCCTGCCTAAATGTTAAGTGCATCAAAGCCCCAGGCATTTCAGTGCGGGTCTATGTGGTCTAGTGCTTAGATGCAAAGGGACCAAGGTGCTTGTAAATGTTGCTCTTATGAGTACTTGGTGCACCCACCATTTTGAATGGGGTGTGCATGTTAGGGTCTGGATCCTGCCTAAGGCTATTTGGGATTCACAAGCTGAGCACCCCTGTGCACAAGTCCACCACCCAGTACACACCAACAGCATCAGATCCAGCACTCAGGATCACCTTCCCTGGAAAGCAACCAGGTAGCGGAATAGGCTGAGATGAGAGCACTCTCCACCCTCTTATTGTATTAGGACCACCAAAGAGTCAGGAATGCAAGAATCATGGGACCAGAGGGAAGGCAGGCAAGCGGTGGCATGACTGCACAACAGTGATGCAAGCACTTCCCTAAGGAAGAAGCACTCCTGAGTCGTGGTCCCTGTTCCCTTTGCTGTTTTTGCATTGTATCCAATGACTCTTCAATGCAAAATGCATAAGGGGATCTGCCCAAGAGGGGGAAGAGGAGGGGCACTAGTTGCAGTTGGCTTCCAGGGGCATATTTGATTTCAGTCTGTCTCAGCCGTCTCCTGTAGCCAGTGAGGGTTTTATCACAATCTGAGCGTCTTCACGGTTCTGCTGTTCCAAGCTCCAGGAAGCTGACTGCCAGCCCTTCATTTTGCTGCAGTGAAGGCATCATTGCGCTGCTGCAGAGAAGCAGGCAGCTTAATAAATAAATAAATAAATAAATAATCAAGCCCAGGTGGCTGAATTCCAGGATGGCAGAGTACAGCTATTATTCGATGATTATTCACGTCTCCTAAATCTATCCCACATGCCAAGAGACTGTAATGACTTGGGGGTATATATCCACCTGAGGCAGATAGCCAGCTCCTAATGGCAACCTCTGCTCCAGCTGTCATCCTGAAGACATGGGAGGGGATGGTGGAATAAGTATAGAGGGCAGCACCATGCATTCTTAGAGTAACTTGGTGGAGGAGGATCCTGAAGAGCTCAGATGCAAGAGGAAACCCTCCCCAACCTAGTTAGGCAGAAGATAGGCAGCTAGAGTAGGAATCACACTATCTAAGGAATTTGAAGGAGGTTGGCTCTCATCCAGTTTGGGAGACTGGGTGATCACAGAACTAACAGGCCAGCAGTCTCAGACATGCCTAGACCAGAGGCTGTCTTATGGCTCCATGACCAGGATGTGTGCAACTATGTGCTACATGTATACATGCATACACATATGCAGGCACACATTGGCTGTCCTGTTGCTCCCTGCATGCCTTGCAAAGCCCCCTCTAGAAGAAGAAGTGCCACTGCTCATGGTCTAAGCACAGTTACACACAGGGGCTTGCTGTGTGATAAGAAAAGACCTGATGAAGCCCTGATACAATCTGGCAGTCACAGTATTGATCAGCTGCTTACTGTGGCAGACATTGCTTGTCACGTGTCTGCATCTCTCCGAGATTTCCAGTGCATGTATCACCAAGTTGTCCAAGCCACATCCTTGTCCTAGTGAACCTCAGGATCCCTCGCAGAACTCCTGGGTCCGCCTTGTCCCCAGGGTCACCAGTGCCAAGCTGTAGCTGAGACAACCAGCTGATTCTCTGCCTACCTGAAAGATCACTTCTCAGCTCATGAGCCACAGCCATAGCTACAATAAGCTGCAAACTCTCTTGGCAGGGTGTTCTCTACGAAAGCTCCATGATATGCCCCGGACCCTGCTCTGGAGAAGTCCTGATTTGCTAACTTTCAGAGGAAGCTGCCGGAACTGTTTAATTCAGTCTGTGAGCTGAGACTTGGGAAAGTGAACTGTGTCTGAGTTGTGGGGGTGTTTTCATTTGTATTAAAACTGCTGGCAAGAGGAGGAGGTTGGAGGTTGGAAGGATGGTGCAATGAGCATCTCGCTAGGTTGAGACTGTTAGAACTGGCACAGAACTTGGAGGGAGCAGCACAGGATGACGGAGGGAAGAATTTAGAGGAGGCATCAAAAAGTCAGTTTGTGTGCATGTGGCTGGGATGTGAGCTGCAGCTGAAGCGTCTCTGTACATAGCTGTTCTAATAAATGGGCAATTTAGTTTTAGATACACAGAGGCCTCTTGTGTTATTATGCAGCATGGAGTACAATCAGGCAGATTTGAGAAATCTGCTTTCAGTTTCCATCCCTGCCATACATTCCTGGTGTGACCACTTGTGCTACCCTTGTGTTTCTGCAAACTGGACCTTCTACTGCCCTGCTTTGTACAGGTGTGCTATGTACTAAATCCATTATTGACTTTGAGGCTTTCAGATACAAGGGCCATGGGTTTAAAGCCCATAGTAATAGGGTGTCAGTTTGAAATGGGAAGTAGAAAATTACCATACAAAGCTGAGGCTGATGCTGCTGGAAAGATGTAGGTCATCATTCGTTACTAGTTCAGTTACCTATGCAGCAATGTGTCCGGGGCATCCAGGCTAACACCTACAGCCTCATGCAGAAGTAATGAGATACAGAGTGGGATCAAGTGGTCAGAAGGGCTTGGGTTGTACAGTATTCTTTACCCAAAAAAGGTGCCTCAAACAAAGTGGTGCCCCTAGTGACTTCACTCAGTACTGACTCACATCAGGGAGTGCCTCTACTGGATCCATAACTCCGCAGTTTGGCATGTTTCTCGGGGTGGGTTCTCTTAACTAAGTACTGACAATGCATGACCCAGCTCTGGCTGCAGCAGCTGAGAAGATCACAGCCCGAGGGGGTCTGGCTGCAGGCTAATCATATTCCATATTTCATTATGACGTATATTAAGCTGAAATTTGCAGATGCTTAATCACTGCAAGGCATTCCAAGCACACAGTCCTCTCTCTAGCCCAGCAGCTCTGTGCAAACACCAAAAAGAAGCCCTGCTAACTATCCTACCACATGGTGTCCTGGAATCTTTACAGACCATTTCACCTTCACAAATAGCCTTGGAAATGCTCTCTGCATCTCCGTCTCCTGCAGTAGCCAGATAGCGCAGCTGCCTGGTCTGCAGCTTTCCAGCCCCTCTTAAGCATTTCCCAGCACACCATGCAAATGCAAGGCTCTAGAATTTACACCGGAGATGAGCAAACTAGTTCCTGTCAAATAAGATCTTCGCCCGAAGCTCAAAGGAAATGTGAACCATATTTTATAGAGGTTTGGAAAAACTTCAGCTGTTGGGTTTTTTTAATGATTTTCCCATATCCTTTTGCCCTTCTGGTATCTAGGAGGGAATGGTAAAATATCATGGAAAAAAATTGCCCTGGGTAGTTCTGGAAATAATGGAAATCTCCTGAGAAAACTCTTTGGGGAAGAGTCCTGAAACTGGAGGAAAGTCATCTCAATTTTAGGGGTGGAAAAGCAAAGCTCTCTGGCGTGCAGGAAGACAGCAAGCAGGCCTGGGAAGGGTTAATCAGTTACTGTCCTTGCTGTTTTTTCCAGGCCCTCCTGCACCAGATTCTTCCGTTTCTCTTGGCAGACACTAGACTCTTGGGCTCAGAAAATCAGCTGACCATGTGACCCTGGAGAGTCCCTGGAATCTGATGGCAAGCAGCAGACAGAGGAAGTCACTCTGCGGCTTATTAGCAAAGCAGCAATCTCTGTCCAGGGGATGCGGGCGCCAAGTGAGTGGCAGCAGCAGCAGCAGCAAAATAAACAGGGCATCAGGCAGGAGACGCAGAAACCAGAGGATTCAACAACATTGTCTCAGCAGTGCGTGCATGCACACAGGCTTCTCATTAGTATTAATATACTAGAGTAAAATATCACATGCTGCCATATCATGAAATATATGGGAAGGGGACAGTGCTTACTAATCACTTTAATAGTGGTGTAAGTGTTCGTCCTTCCCTGTGTTTCACAGACTTTGATAGTTGCTTTCCCTGTGGTCTCTTTCCAGCACTGTGGAATTCCAATTATCCAAAGAGAAACACTGCATTTGTTTGGTGAATTAGGAATGCAGCTAATCAGGGAAGAGGGAATCAGCAGAGGGGCACGTGCTGGCTGACAGTGCCACAAGGAAGCTGGGGTGATCAGTAGAGCCCCTTGAACTAAATTCTGTTCACTCTGACTCACTTATTCGTAAATATTCAGACAACTGTCAGCTGGGTGCTTGTGAAAATGTTCGTACTTCCAGAAAGCATCGCAACATATAGCACAAATAACTCTTTGTCCCAGAATCTGCAGCAGCAGAGTGTGATTTGCTGGTCACGATGGCTTAATCTCCTGTCGAAAATACTTGGCATCAATTCTACAAAGTAGTTA
>NW_005841844.1:1467333-1486176 GCF_000455745.1 Alligator sinensis
CAATGTAACTAGAGGCACCAGTGCCAGGTGCTGCTTTTGAGGGAGAACAAGAATGGTGGTGTCTGTTGGCCCAGCTACCACCATTGCCCTGGCTGCTACTGCTACCTACAGCACAGAAACTGCTTGTAAAATCTCTGGGTAAAGAGACCAGTTTTCAGGAAGCAAACTCCAGGACACAGTCCCGTGTACTCCACAGTCTATACAACTTCTGGGGCTGATGAGCATAGCTGCCTGGCTGCAGTACTGTGGCCAGGCTGGTAAGTAAGGCCACACTGGAAACAGCTTTGCCACATTCACACAGCCCCAGGCGGCTCTGAGCTGTGTCCTCTCAATGATATGGCTGGGACCAAATTTGAGACATTTCTTGTTTCAAGGTCTCTTTGGAGACACCCAAAATTTAGAACAGTCCCAGAAAATTTGACAGGTTTATATTTAAACACGTGTCTAAGTATAAGCACATGACTAGTCCCTTTGGCTGCAACAAGACTACTCACGTACTTAATCTAGGCACATGCTTTGAGGCCTCCGTCACCCCATCAGAGAGCTAGAAAAACATCAGGAAATGTAGGTTCCCAGCCACATACTGTGAATAATAAATAGGAACTAGTCAAGGGAAATAGTCTGTGAACAACTCCTAATTATGAACATCACTTGACCAAAGCCTTTGGAAAAACACAATATGAAGTATGAACCAAATACATCTCTGTTGTAACCTAATTATCACCATAGTTGGATTTGGCCTACTTGACAATCAAATTGATACCAGAAAGTTGAATAAAATGTCAGCTAAATATATAAATATTAAGCTTATTTGTTATTTGTATTGCCTACCCTAGTGTATAAAAGTCCTCGGCATGGACCAAGATACTCTTGTGCCAGGTGCAACACACAGGACATGCCTACACGTGCAGTCAGCACAACTGAATAAACTCTGGTGCAGTTCATGCCAGAGTGTATTGCTCCCGAGTGCGCTGTTTGCACATGTGCTCAGGACTCCAACACATTGTGCCAGGGCAATGCAGCCCCAGCCAGCAGGAGGCCCTGGGGGGTCAGCCTGCCAGCCTAGGGCTACTCTGACCTGGCTCAACGTGCTGTGGAGAGGCTGGCTGAGGCACAAGGATGCTTTAGTGTGGGGCTAGCCAGCAGGCAGCCACTGCACTAAAGCACCCTCATGCCCTAGGCAGCCCCATCAGCATCTACATGTGCATTGTGGCAGAGTAAATAATTCTGCCATAGGATAATACTTGTGTCTGGCAGTACTCTCCTATGGCAGAGTTAATGAGTTTACTCCGTGCTAATAGCACTTGCACATGTAGATGCTGATGTTTTACGAGAGAGCTAATTAGGCAACTGCAGTAAGTGACTCATGTAGATGCACTCACAGAAAACAAGAAGACAACTCCTGCCCTGAAGACCTGTCAGTCAAAGACAGGAAATTAGATGGAAACAGGCAGACAAGGGAGAACAAGGAAACAGTATTGGTCAGCGTGCAAGGCAGTGGTCTCTGTGCATCAGCAGCCTAACCACTGTCAACTTTAACATACAATTTATCACTTTATACCCTGAGTTGGCCATTCACTCCCCTAAGAAAATATTTCCCTAACCAGTTCTTCATCCACAGCCCAGGGATGGCAACAGGAGTCTTCCCACTGTCCTCAGAGAGCTTTCCATCAGGCCTCTAGAGATATGCCAAGTCTGTTGGGTTTGGATTCATCAGTGATTGAATACCAACACTAAGTTTTCATCAGATGCCAAATCTGATTCAAATCTAGATTTAAAAAAAAACATACTCTTTCTGGGGGAGGAAGGAGAGAGAGGAAGGGAAGAATTTATTCCAGTGGTGCTTTAAAATTAAAAAATCAATACAAATTCCATACTTTTCATTTGGAATACACTAGCAACTACAGACCTCAAACAAGCTCAGGGCCCTGTGGTATTAGGCGCTATACAAACACATTGAAAGAGGAAGTGTTTGTACCGGGGACCTTACAGTCAAAACTGATGAGGGAAGAAAGGAAGGGAAGCAAGTTGCTCTAGTTCCCATAGCAGATCAGCAAAAGAAGTGGGCATAGGATTCAGGTGTCCTGAGACCCTGCCCAAAAACCTGTTCAGCAGACCGCAGTGCCTCCTGATGGGAGCCTCTAGACAGGGGCTGAATCCCATGACTTGACTGATCAGTTGTTGAGCAGCTTTGGACTGACACAAACTACAAAACCAGACAGGATTGGGTCCCCTGGGTCCAGGTTTCTGCTATCAGAGGAACCATATCATATGGTCCCTTCCACAAGTTGCTCAAACTCCATCTTAAAAACAGTCAGTTTGTGGGCCTGAGTACTCTTACAGGAAGACTATTCCAGAACCTCCCACTCTGTTGGTCAGAGATTTTCTTCTCATTGGATGCATCTACATGAGATGCTTTACCACGCAGTAGACTAATTGACTGTGCAGTAAAGCGTCACCATATACACGTGCAGGCACTTACTGTGGAGTCAATTAGTCTACTGCATGGTTAATTTGCTACTTGCAGATGCAGGTAACAATTTAACCGTGCCATAGTAACTGCATAGTAGCACACATGTAGATGCCAACAGGGAGCAAATTTGCTCCCTGTTAGCCCCACCACCAAGAAGCCACCATCCTCGGGCTATCCCCAAAGCCATGGAGCTTGGAGCTGCTCCAGGCCCAGGGCTGGGGTGGCTCTTTGCCTGCCCCAGCCTGCCCTTTAAAACTCTGCAATGACCCCAGGGGTCTGTGCCACCTGCTGCCAGCCTCTGGCCACCAGGTCTCACAGCAGTAGCCCCAGGCAAGCCTCAGCACCTCCTTGGACCCTGGCACTGGCCCCTGGCCCACCCCACTGCCTGCCTGCCTGTCCTGTACCACGCCCCTGTGCTGGGCACTGCAGACACCTGCCCAGGTCCATCAGTCCCAGACTCTCACCCACAGCACCCGAGGGCCATCGAGGCAACCACACTGGCATCATCCCCAACGCCACACACTGCCTCCTGGGGATGGAACTGGTCCGACGAGGAGACCACAGATCTCATGGTGCTATGGAACAAAGCTGAGATCTTGAGCCAGTTCACCTGTAGCGGGCACTCCAACACCCACGTCTAAGTGGGCGTGGCAAGCTGTATGCAGAAGCGTGGGCACAAGCAGTTGGTGTGCCAGCGGCCCATAAAGGTCAAGGGCCTGGAGGCACAGTGGGTCTGCATCACCGACCACAACCACAGGTTGGGGGCAGCCCACAGGCCCATGTTATTTATGTGGCAGCTGGACCACATCTTCACACCCCAGGACCGTGGGTGGAGCTGTGCCATGTATTCCAGCACAGAGCCTCCGCCATGGCCTGGCAGCAGCAACAAGACACCAGGAGCCTGTCCCACCGTGGCCCCCACCTCCAGTGTCATCCAGCAGCTCCAGCAGCCTAGGTGCGCACTAGATCTAGGTGTGCAGCCAGTGCCCCCTTGGCTAGGTAGGCACAGGCCCCTCATACACGGAGAAATGCGTTGATGCTAGTAGTGATGTCATCCTCGGCTGTGAGGGGCAGGGAGGTGTAGCATAGGCACAAGTACCCCTCCAGGCAGCAGCAAACATTGCAGGGAAGCACAGGCTTGCCCACTGCACCATTGAAGCTCAGGATCCTATGCTACCTGCCAGGTCTCTCAGATGTTATGCAGTACACAGGCTGCAACGATGACACAGGGGATGTTGGCTTCCATGACTTCAAGGCAGGTGGTGAGGGGGCACCAATGTCCCTTCAGGCAGCTGAAGGCGCACTCCACCAGTGCACGGGTCTGGCCCTAGCACCTGTTAAAATGTGCCTGCCAGAGGTGGAGTGGGTAGGTGAGGTACCCAATGAGGAGGAGTGGTACTGCCACCTTGTCCAGCCGGAGGCCCAGCACCGCTGGCACAAAGTACCTGCTGTCCACCAGATCTAGCAGGGCAGAGTTCCAAAAGATGCAGGCATTGTAGGCACTGGCCACCCGGCCAGCGTTTATATTGGTGAAGGCACCATGGTGGTTGACAGCCAGCAGCACAATGGAGTGAAAGTCCCATGAGCTCTAGTAGGGGCAGTCGGCACAGGACAGGCAGGTGAGGGGGATGTGGGTCCCATCCAGAGCCCTAGTGCACTGGGGGAAGCCCATGGCGTGGAACCCTGCCACCACTGCCAGGGAGCCATGGACCTGGAGTACGGTGTGCCCCAGCATATCCTGGAGGGCGTTGCACACCTCCAGGGCAGCCTTCCCAGAGGTTTCCTTGCCCATTCCAAAGACGTGGTCAACATAGTGCAGGCTGGCAGGCATGGCCAGCTTGAGCTGGGTGATGGCCAGCCGGGTCTCTGCGGGGAGGGGCTGCAGCATGGTGGTGCCCTGCCACTGCAGGTGGGGGCAGAGCTGGTTGAGGAGCTCCTGGAAGGTGGCCCAGATCATCTGAAAGGATTCCAGTTAGTGCTCATCATCCCAGGTGGTCTGGACAATGTGCAGCCACCAGTCTTGGCTGGCTGGGTGAGCCCACAGATGGCAGAGCTAGAGACCCAGGAGCACATGGACAGCACTGGTGACAGTGTCCACGTGCACATTGTTGGTGTACCTGCCAGGGTCCAGGAGCCAGTCCAGAGGCTTGGCAGCAGTAGTGCAGTGACAGGGGGCCTCAGACACTCCGGAGAGCCTGGCCACGCCACACAGTATGGTGGAGCGGGCAGGCCCGAGACTGACCTGGGCTAGGCAGCGGCTGCCACAGTGGCAAAGCACAGTAAGCAAGATGGCCAGCAGGAGCCTGGGGCAGAGGTCATTGCTCCCAGGGCCTGGGGATGCAGCAGCCATTGCAATCTGGTCACAGGCTCCACAAGCAGTGCGGGAGAGGACTGTGCCAGCACACTGCAACCTGCTCCGGGCCAGATAGGCAGGTGGCCAGGGAGCATGGCACAGGGCTGGATTTGAAAGAGGGCCCTTGGCTGCAGGCAGCTGTGGCTGGAGCCCCCAGCTCCCCATGGCTGCTGTAAGGGAGTGGAGCAGGGCCAGAGGAAGCCGGGAGCAGGCCAGTGCCATGAGGAGCAAATCTGTTCCCAAATGGGAACACATATAGACACCTGCCCAGGGTGGGCTTATGCCTCAGTAAACTACTGAGCAGTAAATTCATATAGCACTAATTGCATGCATAGATCCACCCATTTTAACATAAATTTTTCATGCACAATTAATACCCATTTGTTTTGTGGCAACATTGTCCTTTGTCTTAAATAGTTCACTCTCTTCTCTAATGTATGCCCCTTGGACATATTTACAGCCCACAGTCATATCCTTCCTTAGTCCTCATGTTTGAGGGTAAACAAACCAAACTCCTATAGTCTCTTTTAAGACAGCCTCTCCAACTCCTGGAGCATCTTAGTAGCCCTTCTCTGCACTTGTGCCAGTTGAGATTCAACTTGTAAATTCATTTGATAAAACAGAGCACAGCCCTTGTTGGGAGGGGGAAGGGAAGGGAAGGAAGTGTTTCATTTGTTCCAGTAGTGCTTAAATACAAAACCATTAGCAAAAGCAAGAATACACTAAGTGGCAACGCTTACTTAGTTAAAAGGACAATATACAACATATGTCTTGCAGTAGAGTATGAGGGATATTGGCTGGATTCCACTGTCATTTACACCTGCATAATTCTCCTGATATCAGAGTGGTTCATACTGGGTGCATCTACACAAAACACTTTAGTATGCAGCAGACTAATTTGCTGCACAGTAAAACGTCACTGTCTACACATGCATGGCAATTAGGGCACAGTAGACTAATTTATGGCACTGCTGGATAGTCCCATCAGACTACCTGGCAGCACAGTAAATTACAGTGCTTAAATGCACCTGTAGACAGTGATGTCAGGATTAGTCTACTCAGTCACATTACTTGCATATGTAGACATGCCCACTGAGGACTAGATCTGAGCTATGTACCGCAAAGCTTCAAAGACAAATTAAACCATTTATGATACAGTACTAATAATCTATGACTGTGAGGAATAGGTGACTCTAATTAGCTTCTTTGCATTTACTAAATGCTCCCCGGCATTATGATATTCCTTAATAAGAAGGCCACAACATTCTTTTTGTTGAAATTGCTTTTGCTATAGAACAAGGAAAACAAAAGGAAGGAAGGAGTGCAAAGTCTCCATGAAGAGAGTATGGTGTGTGAGCTTCTTCTCCAGGATACCAGAACAATTTGGGGATCAAAATAGCTGCTCCAGGAGCAGAGCTCTTGCAAATGGAAAGGTGTGGCACAAAGTAAACAGGGACATGATCGAAGTGTCACGGTAACAGCTTGGCAGCTGGGCCTGGGATAAGAGATGCAATTGATTGCCATTGAGCACAAGTTACAGGGCGCTAGGGGGGAGGGTTTATGTGGTTATCTGTCAGATTTTTTTCAGGCCATTTGCTTGATGAGTCCTGGAATAACTCAAAATGAGGCAAAGCTTACTCTGTGGCAGGAATTATTTTGTCAAGGGATGTTTGAAAGGCACTGCCCCTTTCAAAGGACTTTCAGTGAAGAAGTTACTCTTGGCTTCTCTGGTGAAGGATAATTTAAAAGATATGGATCATATTATTATTCATTTACATTTTTAAAATATGCCTATTGATTTTATGGGGCCATGGGCAGTCTCCTTGGACAGCTGCTCTCAGGGGGTAGAATGTACCTCTCTGCAGTTATCCCGAACCCAGGATGTTTAACTGAGGGCTTTAACTGGGCTTGCCTCTCCTCTGACCTCTAAGGTTATTTCAAAGAAGACAGTTTACCTCAGGCCCATTTAACCTCTGCCCCCCCTGCCATGTTTGTGTCATTACGATGTAATGTTCATCTGCAAATGGTGGAAGCAAGACCTTCAGCTGGTGTAGATTAGAGTAACTTCTATGACATGCAGAATATTACAGTTTGATGACCTTATCATTTCCCTCATTACACTGCCCATCTCACTGTTGGCAGAGTAGGGCATAAAGGCCCCACTTCACCCACTTGCTGCCCACCCACAGTGGCAGTCTGAGGAGACCTCCTCCAGCATTTGCTGGTCTCTGCTGTATCTCCACCTACCCCATGCATAGGACAAGCTCCAGCCTTGCCTTGACCCGTCACTCAGGTACGTTTCCATTCCCATTCATTTTGATGGGAGCTGTGGATGCAACAACACTGACATGAAGTGTTTGGCTCTACCTGACACCGCCCTAACACTGAGTTTGCACTGTGAATCAGTTCTGTGACCACATATACACAGAAGGAACAACACAACTTGTGTGACACCGTAGTTTGAAGCACATAGAATCACACAAATATAAGTCTCAGGCAGAAAAAAAAAATCATTCAAAAAGGGGAAAAAAAGGCCTTTTGTAAGATTCCCACACCTAGCAGAAAAAACATGTGGAAGTTAGATTCAGCTGAGTAATCGACAGCCTTAAACTGAAATGACATCTCTTATGAATGCAGCATTCAGGGACAGAAGGTCCATGCACAGAGATAAACAGGAATCTGAGTAAATCTGGCAGCTCTTTAAAAGAAATTACTAATGCTGTACGTATCCATCAAGGGCTTCTGCATTATTCCTACAGGTAACACACATTGACAGTCATGACTGTACAGAGCTCTTTACAGTGATGTTCAGAGATCATGTCTGGTATCACAGGTTCAGGGATCTATGGCCAAATCTACCTTCATATAGCTTTCCTAAGCCTTTTACTTTGGTAAGGCAAAAGAAGGCAGATTTAGACCAGCCTAGGAGATAGTATGGCAAGGAGTACCTTTCCATCACTAGCCACCACCCACTGACCAAAGAGGCAAAAGCAGGTAAGGAGGGGGTGGGCATTTCAGAGGAACATTTCTGGGCTTTAGGCAGAGGTGACTCCTGTAGATTTGGATAGATATTTGAACCCCATTGAGCCTCTTTTCAACTTCTTTCCAGGCTCCCCGCACACTTGTTTGTTCCTTAGGTTTTGTAACAAGAATGCTGGGGCTTGCATGGTTTTTTGTTTCCCTGACAGTCTGAGAAGCAAGGCAATCATTATGTGAAGGAGAGCCATTATTATTTCAGGATGCAAGTCACAAGAAAGAAGAGAAAACTTGGAAAGTAGAAAGAACCCACTCTCTGTGCCCAACCAACCCCAACCTCCCTTTGGTTTTGCCATTTGTAGACACAAGCTGATCATGCCAATTAAGTCCTGAATCCAGCCTTTAGGGCCTAGCATCGGAGAGACGGGCTGGGGAAAGCAAGAGGAAGAATCTTTCTCCTTCCCCCACAGGCAATGATCCAAACCTCTTGGGTCTGCAAAAATGGACTGGAAATCTCACAAGAACAGGCTCCCTCATGAGATTTTCTACTGCTTCCTGTTTCTTGTCAGGCAGGAAATACCAAGCAAACAGTTTCTTGCATTACTTCAAAACTTCCGCTTCCAGTACCGGCCAGAATCCAGAGAGTGGAGGCCCGGATGGGAGAAAGACCAAAGGAGAAAGTTAATGAGACCTTATGAACCTTTAAGAAATGTCTTTTCTTGGGCACTGGGATAGGTTATGTGAACTGTCTCACCCACCCCTATGCAGGGTGAGTACTCCCCTGATTGTGCCACCTGATGTGAAACCCCTGTGGCAATGACTTCTGGTTACCATTAAAGCTTACATTCTCAGAGGGACGCAGCCGTGATTGCCTTGAAATCCCACGCCACTCACACTGTTGGGAAAACCTCTATTTCTAATCTAAGTCCATGCCAAGGGAAAACAAAATAGTTCAGTACTGTTCACTCATGCTCACCACAGCTTAGAGCCACAGAAAAAGAGTGTCTGGAAAAGAAGGGACTGCTGCTGTCATGAAAATAATATCAGTGGAAGGAGGAGTCCATGAACACTTACATTCAATTTTGTGTTGGCTGCCGTGGTATTGTTGTCTGTGCAACTTCTATGAGAGTTTTCATTGCAAATATTACATAGACTACTGGCTTATTTTTTCTGATGGAAAAGTATGCAAAGCACTGAACAATGTTAGATATAAAATATGTGTTGTCTTACAAAACTGTCAGCACTTCCTCACCACATTGCCCAGTTTCTCACAGCTCGGGAGCTTTTATTATTATTTAGGTTATAGTTGCATTTAGCCATGCTAGGTGTTGTACAAATGCATAGTCAGAGAGAAGCTCCGTCCTGAGAAGCTCACAATCTAAATCTTCAAGACAGACAAAGTGTAGGAGGAGAAACAGGCATGAAGAAGTGAAGTGACTTTCACAAGGCCACATAGCAGGTCAGGGGCAGAGCCTATTGTCGATCCACGTGGCCCGTTTGGGTTTTTTCACCGGCTTCACCAAGTATTGCCCAGAGCCCCTTCCTGAGAAAGAAGCCTGTTGAAGATACTACTGGGTGTGGGAGGAGGTTGACTTTCAAATCCACATTTCTAAAGGAGTCTCAGCCACCCTCACTACTCCACTCCAGTCTACTGAAAGCTCCAGATTGAGACCATTACAGAATCTAGCCTTGCTTCGCTGACCTCCACCCCCACACATCCCAGCCACGCTTCTGAGAGCTCTACGCCTCAGCAGCTGTGCTCCACCTACCCAGCCCATCCACGTTTGCTAGGGCATACCCTGAGAGACTGCCCAATGTGTTACACTCTTAGCCAGAAAAACATCAGGCAAAGCATACCCAGCATTGTACCAGACCCCAGTCATGACTCCCATGCTGCCCTCTCTATCCAGTGCCAGAGGAAACATTTTCAAAAAGAAAATTCAAAACCTGATTAAAGATAATAAGGTAGGTGCTGCCACAGAGCTGACAACATTTCCAATCGGTCTATTGATCTGCACTGCAGTTCATTAGTGCTCACCAGGTAGAGCATGGGCTGCCTTTAAAGAGTGCTTCAAGCAGGAAAAGAAAAGCAGGGAGATTCTGGGTTTCAGTGCAAGGCCAAGCTGGTAAACTGGAGGTGGGAGGAGGGAAGCTGATCTGTTTTGTGGGCATGATGGGTAATGGGGAAGCCAGGAAAATCTTCTAATGGTACAAAGCAGGGCTGAGCCAAGCAGAAGAGCTCCAGGGGAGATGGAAAAGAAGCTCCTGTAATATTGCAGCTCAGATATAGCCTGCAGCTGGTAGGTGAGAGAGATGGAGGAAGCCCTGCAGTCGAGAGACGATTAGACTGTGCGATCAATGCTTCTTTGTCTCCCCTGCCCGTCTCTTTCAAGTTGCATTTCCTCTTGCCTTTCTATCCCCTGTTTCCAGACTCTGCAACATTTCCTTCTGCTCTTAAGGCAAAAGCAGGAGAGCTTTTGCATCTGGGACTCATTCCCCGCTTGGAAGAAAGTACAAATGACCCAGCGTTCAGCTCTTACTCATGGTGACCACTGACTGGATGGTATTTAAGAAACATAAATCGTTTAATTAACAGGGAGGTGCCTGAGCCATAAAGTTCAGATCCAGAGTTGAGCATTTCTGAAACCCATGGGGATTACAATGCTGGGCTCTAGTTCAGACCCGTTTTGGACAATTGCTGTTGAGAACCTCAACAATTAGCAGGAGGACCTAGAATTGGAAACATGAATGAAGGGAGACCATGGCAGTGCACTGCAAGGTGTTCACAACATAGAAGCGCACTGTTATGTGCTGAGACCACAGTAGCTTCTCAGCCACAAGCACAGTGAGTTACTCAAGTCCAGTCTACAGATGACTGAAGGATATCTCCAAATCCAGACCCTTGTCTGCTGGAAAAATATAGAGGCTTCTGACCAGCCAGAGATAACTTTTTGCTACTCTTGTTAGCTCTGTGGTGCAGATGCACCACTGTGCCCAGAGCGACCAATGAACTACTTGTCCTGATGATGGGTAGGCAGGTGACTTCCCTAGTGGGTAAAGTCAGAAGCTCAGTTGCCGCCTCAGAGAGCATGCTCTGGTAGCAGGCTCTCTGCTCTTTGGCTGGATTTAATTTAAGCCAGCTGCTCTGCATATATGCTTATCTCCTCCAGGCATTGTGCCACCTGCCTGGCAGTGCTAGCCACACCTGCTGAGGAGGAGACATATGTTGGGCAATGTCAGAGCATTAGAAGCATTTGGGCACAAGATGCCACGTGGCTTCACCACGTGGCTTCTCCAAGAGGTGTCATGTGTTCATGTGAAAGGAGAGGAGATACGATAGATCCCCCAGCATCCCACAGCCAATGGTCCCTGGGGAGGAGGAGCAGGTGCCCTCCCAGTTCTCTAGGATATGTTCAAGGTAAATGATCAAAGCCATCTAAGAGCCATTTCATTTCTTCCTGCCAGGGATGTAAGCCTGACAATAGCAGCTGGGGTTGATGGTGTGGAAAGGACAGTGGGCACAAGCATTTACCTTGTGCCCAGAGCTATGAGCAGATCACCCATCAACATCAACAGAGCAGATTTTTTGCCCTTGTGCTGACTTGTCTCCCAACTCAGAGGCATGTAGGATATATGGGCAAGGGACAAGTGCAGACCTTGGTTGGTCACCAGGACCTTCTCACCTTTTCATTGATTTAGCCCAGGATGGGGAGTGGAGACACTGAGTAAGGGAGAGGAGAGGAGTAACTGATGAGCCAATTGGCACTGAGTACTGGATTTAGCTTGACAATCAGCCCACCATTTCAGCCTGGCCAGGGGTTGTTTTCTTTGAGGGAGGGTTAATGATTTTAGAAAGTGCCCTTCAGTGAACTCCATCAGCCAGAAGAGGCATGGGCCCATTTCACACGCATCTACAATATGACACTAAAAGCATGGTAGACTAATTCTACTGCACATTAGCGCATCATGGTGAAAGCATGGTGAAACTAGAATTAATCTACTGCACATTAGCATCACATACAAGATGTGCACCAGCACTACTACACGGTAGCGCAGATTACAGAGTATTAAGTTAGTACCTATTACAGGTACTAAACTTAATGCATGTGTAGATGTGTCCAGTAGCTGCATGACTCTCTAGCTTCACTTTGAATAACTGGAGCACATTCTACCAGGGAGGGCAACATCATAAAATCATGAAGGACTTCAGTAGGGTAACCGTATGTCCCAGTTTAGCTGAGACAGTCCTGGATTTCAGAGGCTGGATCCAGCCGGCTGTTGGGAATTATAATGAATGCAGCAGAAACGCAGGGGCATGGGGCGCAGTCTGGTTGGGAGTCGGAGCAGCTCAGAGCACCTTGCAGGTGGGCAGGCAGGCACCGATGCCTGCCCAGCGTGTAGCCCTGCCCCCACTGACTTGTGACAGCACCAGAGGGAGGGGAGGGCAGTGTCCTGGATTTCCCAGATGATATCCCAGATTTCCAGGATTTCCACATAGTCAGCCTAATTCTCAGGGGTCATTTGGTCCAGTCCCTCTAACCAGGCTTTTCTTCAGGCCTCATCAGACTCAGTTGGTTAACCTTCATTTGCAAAGCTAGGTACACGCATTCAAACTTTTTTTTTTTTTAAATAAAGACATTTTTCACTTTCCGAGCCAAATTAAGTCCAAATTCGTAAGTCAGTCCAGAACCATATGTGGCTCTACAACCAGCAAACATCCTCCATTTGCAGCAGGGGCTTCAGATGTTTCCAACATATTTTAGCAGGCATCCTACATGCAGGCCCAATCCTGGAGGCTTAAGGTTTGGATGCCCCTAAGTTTTGCCTGCCCTCAGCCAAATGGCCGCAGGTGCAAGCTAGGGAGGAGCCTCCCATTTCCATAAAATAGTCTTTAAGCCCCAGCACCTCGGCAGGTACTAAACCACACCAGAAGAACAGATATCTGGGAGAGGGCTTAAGGAAAACTGCCTTCTTGGACCCAGATACATGGTGTTTTCCCTGCCAGGTAAGTACAAACATTAAAAAAGCCTGAGGCAGAATCAATCTAAGTTGCATGGTTTTCCATAAGCAGCGTATTTTAGATTGGTATCAAACAGAACACACATTCAACCTTTGGTGGGGGGGGGACAACAAATCTTAGACCGGGTTCCGCCATTTTTAAACCAGTCTATGCGTGATGTTTTGTTATGGGTTTCCGATCACTTACACTGGTAAAAGTGTAATGTCAGTACCTGGCCCAATACACAGCATTTGGGCTGAAACTCCTTGTGCCACTCTCATAGTTGGGACAACACAGTAGCAACCATTGACTACCTACCATGGGGCCCTATATCAGGAGCAGTTTATAAAGGTTTGCAGTTTAATTTCCCTTCTATACAGAATGTGTAGACACCCACAGTGGGCCAGATTCAGGTCTTACATCGCTTTACATGGCTGTGACTCCACTGATTTGTATGTCATTACTCCTAATTTAAGGGAGAAGGAGAACAGAATTGAGCCCTTTACACTGGACAAGGGAGGTGCTGTTCCTACCCTCCTGCCCTTTCTTTCCCAGGGCCATGTCTGTGCAAAATGAATGCAATGTGTAACCACTGGTGCATTTTGCACCCACCCTGCCCAGAAGCAGGGGCAATCAGGCCCAGGGTGTTGTCCATGTCTTGATCTGGTTCACCTTCACCTTTGCGAGAGGCTATCACTCCTCAGGAGCTGCCAAGTAGGAGCTATTTCTGAAATAGAAGTGCACTATTTTTACCCAGCTGTATGTGGCACAGCTGTGTAATGTTTCACCATTGTAACGTCAGAAATTGCAGGCAGCCCTAGGAGGGGCATGGCAGCAGCATATAGAACTAGGCACGCCGAAAGATGATATGTTTAACAGCCAAGTCCTTGAATCTGCCTGAGTTGGGCTGGTGCAGGACGTGGGTGGGAGGCTGGTCAGGGGAGAGCCATCTTTCTGTTGCTTGCTCTGTTTCCTAGGCCCATCAGCTCAGAGCAGCATTAGGGTTTCTCTAACTTACAGCAGTGTTATTTACCACCCCCTGAAGGCCTTACATCAGCCTAGGGACAGTGAAGAGCACCAATGCCTGAATATACCCTCCTCTAGAGACAACTCTGTTAGGAGCAGCCACATTCAGGTAGTGATAGTGTAGACAGAATGGGCTACATCATAGGGAGGCTCAGCTATTGCCACTACAAATGATTGGCTATAATGAAACAAGATTGTGATCTTCCATTACTGATAAAATGCAGGAGCCCAGCCATATAGACCAGGCTGAGCCTTCAGCTAGGTTGTGCTCTAGGATGGCACAGGCAGCTCCTGTTTCAACAGGAGCTCCGGAAATCCTGGTGTGGAAACCGGGTAGGCGGAATAGATGGAGGAGGAGCCACACAGAACAAGCACTTACACCTCACTGACTGATCCCCTGGTCCTGTGTGTGTGTGCTGGTCTCATGTTACAACTTGGGATGGGTTCCACTGGGGCATTTCCATTGGTGACATGTACGCTTGCTGCCCGCCTCCTCCCCCACCACCAACACTGGTGCGGCTGCCTGCGGGCAGTCGCCATGCCTCCCCAGCCTCCAGGAGCATGTGGTGTTCATGGGCATTTCCTTTCACTGCTGCAAAACCCAAGTTGTCCAGTTGGGAGAGGGGATTTCCAAGGACATGGCAGAGCTTTCCCCTGCTTTTGGCCTTAAATTCACTTCCTCTCTGGTCCCCCCTCACCAGTTTCCAGTGTCACCCACAGTAGTAATTTTCCCTAATGGATGCTGTTCCCCTACTCAACTCCCCATTATATAGGGCCATGACGATTCACCCCAGGAGAGAGTGTTCCCTAATGGTAAACTATGCCTATGTGAGGAGCTCCCCTGGCACCCCACTGCTGAATATCCAAGGGCCTAGTCCCACTGCCACTGAAGTCAGCGAAAAGACTCCCATCGGCTTCACTGGCAGATGGGTTGGCTAATCCCAGGAAAATCCACACCTGAATCAGGAATACCCCTCCAGGGACCAGCCAAGAGGAGAGCACCTTTGGAGGACTCTGCTGAGTGGGATCTGTGAGGAATAATAGGAGGAGAGAGGGAAGATATCATAGCAAGTGATGACTCCCTATACAATACGTTTCACATGTAATTAATACATTCTCCATAAGCTGGTCTGCCCTTTCCCAGGAGAAAGGAGATCACCGATCCAGTACCAACTAGAAGCAGGGTAATGGCTGTTCTTCCCTTCCTACTGCCTCCAGGTACTAGTCTGGAACCGACCAGGTAGCTGAAGCACAGAGATGGTGGGTACCTACCTTCACCCCCTTGATTGTCCAGCCTGGGAAAGCCATAAATCACCACTGATGTCATTCAGATCAGTGCTGTTGCTTGTACCCATAATAGAGTCAGCCCAGCTGTCTCTTTGGTGCCTTTCCAAAATGCCTCACCCTTTGCCTTGGCTGGGCACAGCCCCCTGGGAACAGTAGGGGCTATTACAAGGAGGATTTAGGAATCCCGCCTGATACTGCTGGGGCTGAATTCAGCAATGAATTCAGAGGAGTGGCTAGAAATGTTCATGCCTAGAAAATTGTTTCAGTTAAGCCCGTGCTCACGTTATTTGGTTCTGCCCTACGGCTGGGCTGGGCTGGACATGCCAGGGAGAAACACTGCCTTTATATCACACATGTACAGTGCTTAGCGCCATGGGGTGCTAACCCCTGTACTGGAGAGCATTGGATGCTACTGTCACATGAGAAATCTCACATTGGGTCTCCTCCCAGGCCGGAGCCCTTGCTGTCAACTTCTCAGCCCTTCTCCTTCATCCCCATTCTCCTCTCAGTCCCTTGTTGGTCTTGTCTGGTTGCCCTCAGTGATTTTGGTCCTAATTAGAACCTCCCTAGGTGGTGAGATTGGAAGATGATGTGGGAACCACTGACCTGGAGCATTCATGGCCTGCATGGTAGAGCCCCTCTTTGCAGCCCAGGGCAGTGTCCAGGGCAGTCCTGTGAGGTAATGAGAAATAACAGGGACAAAGTTGGACCCAGAGTTTAACATCCCTGCTGAAAGCCTTGGGTCTCAACACTGGCACCAGTTCAGATATAATGAGGAGGGAACCCAGACCCAGATTATGATCACCCCAGCATGTCACTTCCCAGGGCTTTTGCCTGGTCCCTCTCGAGCTATCATTCTTTTCCAGCTGTTTGTCCAGCCCATCCGAACACCCACGTCCTTCAGCCTCATAGCCTTGCAGCTGCTAGGATTTGGTTTCCTGTGCCCCGCACTCTGAGCTGCCAAGGTCTCAGCTGCCATTGTGTGAGCCAGAGCAGAGCAGTCTGCAGCCTGCTATTGGGATGTTTACACTGTGCTCTCTGGGCTGGGTTTGTGAGCAAGGAAGTATTCTAGGGGTGGCTTTACCCCCACTCTGGGTGCCTGTACAAGGGATCAGCAACCCACTCAAAGTTACAGCAGATGCATCCAGAATGCCTATAGGGCACAGCCCTACACTGAGAGTTGCAAGAAAACCTGTATAGATTATAGGAAATCTCCCCAGCTGGCTCAGGAGCTAGCTTGGCTCCTTCACCCCTGCAGCACTGGAGCTGCAAGGGGGCAAGCTGCTCACCATTACTTCACTGTGCCTCCTTGTTTTGCTGTTTCACCTCACGAAGCCCCCAGGAATGAGAGCAGCTGCTCTCTGGTGGGGGCAAACAGTCCAGAGCTTGCACTGTTTGCTTATCACTGCAGTGTTTAACAACATCCAGCTTCTTTGCACTGGGTAACACCCAGTACTCAGCCACCAAGACACTGGTTAATAAGTTCTTAAATCCAGAGCAGGCACTGCTGGTCTGTTCCAGGGAGATTGCATTTCTCCAGGTAATGTAAGTGGAGTCCATGCTGTGACCCATGGTCCAGGCCTTGCTGCCTCCATCCATCCCTGCCGGGGGTCACCAGTCTGCAAAACAAACTTGAATGTTGTTCACTCTCACAGCAGGCCTCTCCCATTCATTCTGCTGCCTGCAGCAGGAGCATAGGGGCAGAGATGGTGCCCCTGAGACTGATGCAGAGACAGTGTCAGAAATGTCACCAGTGAAGCACTGTGTGGGCTGCTAAACATGAGAATCTCAATGGTACTGGCTGAGCTGGACTGGAACTACCTTCCCCCAACACCCGGGCATGGGCCAGGGCTACCAAGAGGATTGGGCTGCAGGGTTTAATGCTTGACACCAGCTTGACACCTTTATGCCACTGAATTTGGCATCAGAAAACTCCCAGCTCTTCCACTAATTTATTGTGTGGCTTTGGGCAAGTCTCTTCTCTTCCTTGTGCCTCAGTTTCCCCGCTCTGTCAAATGATCCCCACCCCTCTGTACAGCACTTGGGGAAGTGCTGTGTGTTTGGAGATGAACAACAGCAGCACTCACTTCCCCCACCCCGATCCCAGGTGTGCTGGCTGGTGTCTGCTCGAAAGGCTGCTGGGACCCCCCACTCTGGCACTGCAGGAGCTGAGGCTGGGAGAGGATTTCCTTTTCTATCTATCTCATATAGCAGCTGGGAGCCTGGCAGCCCCTACTGCTGCCTGTGTGCTTTTGCCTTAGAAATCATCCCAGAAGGTCCCTCCCAGACTCTGCTGGTGCAGGGTCATTCAAACAGACCCTCCACCTCCAGTTCAGCCAATGTAGAAGTGGAACCAGCAGGCTAGGGTCTATGCACTCAAGGGCTTGTGAACCCAATCGTTTTATGTGGAAGCAGCACTTAAAGGGACAGGCTGTCAGGCTGTCCCCAGGTGCTCCCATGGTGACTCCTAACAGCAGCCAAAACTGGCAGATTGCTCAGCTCCCGTGGGTCTAAGTGGAAGCAAAATTATTTTGCCACCACATCCCTGGGGTTACTGGGGACATGCACTGTGCAGTACACTCCACTCACCCACTCCTGCTGGCAGGAACCAAACCTGGATGTGCAGCCATCTCAAGGCACCTCTCATGACCACCCCCCAAGCATGTCAGAGACAGAGGGCTCAAGAACAGCAGTAGGGGTTGCCCCCAGAGCTGTTCACAGCTGCATTTCAAGGTTGGCATGGGCGAGCAAAGAGACAGGGCATGGTGTGGTCAAGAGCTGGTGCTCCACTGTGCCATGAATATGGTGTAGACATATCCCAGTTGGCTGCCTCTTCTTTCATACCCAACAGTTTAACTGCTCTTACTATAGTTAGAGAGACCCAAACTCCTGCCCCCAGTGCAGATACAGTTGCACTGGGATAATGGTTAATGCTAGTTTATTCCAGGATGGTATGAAGAATAAGCTCTCCTGATATAAGCCACCTGCATTCCAGTAGGGTTGCACCCAAACTAGGGGTTGTGCCAATAGAGCTATAGCAGTGAAACCTCACACCCTGCACAATATGTATACAGGAGTGCAGACAGGGGAAGGGGCCTCCTGGGCCAGCCATTCAGGTATTGCCTTGGCAGACAAGCATTTACTCTTGCTCCTCTTGTGAGCTATGGTTGCAAAGCACCCTAAGAAAGCCTCCACAATGTGCCCCAGAGAAAGAAGAGCAGGCAGGGGCATTGCTAGTGCAGGGTGCTGCACCACCAGGGAATTTACACCGACATGAACCAGGTGCAGTTCCACTAAAGCTCAGTGGGGTTTCTGCTCCTAAATCGCCAAGGTGCTTTTGAAAATCCCACCCTAACTGATATGGATAGGGTTGCAGAGGGTGCCCAGGACAGAGCTGACAGCCTCTGTCTCCCAGTCACCTGCAGAGATATTGCACACTTATCGCCCCCCTTTGAAGTCATGCCATCCAGAGTGGCATGGTAGGAGGGGCCATTCTCCCAGGCTTGATCGTGCTGGTAGCTTATAAGTGCTCTGTGACAAGGTTGGCTCCAGCCCACCCCTCAAGGGCCCACCCTGCCTACCTGCAGTGTGGGGCTTTCCTCCCCTCCCAGCACGTTATGAATCAGAGATGTTATTGTTCATGATTATTACATGCCACAGATTTATCACTTGCTCCCTGCAGTTCCACTTCCCAGGCTCATCCCCCCCCCCCCATCTCCCCCCCACTCT